>NC_133774.1:133293656-133408321 GCF_003597395.2 Chelonoidis abingdonii
GTTGAGAGTCTCTGGTAGGATAAAAAGGGGTAAAAAAAGGGTAAGTCGTGCTACGAGTCCTCTTACGACAGGCCACTTAACCAGGTGATAGCTTTTTTAATCAACTAACAAAATGCATTCCAAAGACCAAATTTGTGTGGTGATGGAGTGGAACTTCAACATCCGGATATATGTTGGGAAAATAACACTGCGGGGCACAGCACTCTATCCCAATAAGTTCCTGGATCTGCATTGGAGACAACTTTTATTCTCAGAAGTAAAAACTACTGGGGAAGCTGTTCTAGAACTTGATTTTAAACAAATAGGGAAGGAACGTCGTTGAGAATCTTGACACAAGTAGATGAGGAAGCTTGGGTGATAGTGATCATGAAATCAAGAGTTGCAAAAATTCTAAGCGAAGGGTAAAGCGATGCATGCAAAAATCAGAGACAATATGGATTTCAGGAAGGTGGATTTCGGTAAGCTCAGAGAGCTGATAGGTAAGGTCCCATGGAATCAAGACTGAGGGAAAAACCAACTGCAGAGAGCTGGCAATTTTCATAATGGAACACTATTAAGGCCCAAAAGCAAGCTATTCCGATGGGTAGGAAAAGCATAAAAATGTGGCAAAAGACCTACGCGTGCCTCAACACCACGAGATCTGCAGACCCTACAAAATAAAAGAGTCATATAATAAAATGGAAACTAGGTCAGATTACAAAGGATGAATATAGGCAAATAACACAGAATCAAGGCAAGATTTAGAAATGCAAGGCACAAATGATCTCAAACTAGATTGGGAAAAAGGAATGACAAGAAGAACTTTTTATCAATAGATTCACGGAAGCAAGAGAAGACCATAGGCACAGGGTAAGGCCCACTGCTCAGTGAGCAGAGAGGAGGACAGTAACATGAAAACGTTGAAAATGGCAGACGCATCTATGACTTCTTTTGTTTCACGTCTTCAACTGAGAAGTTCTGAAGGAATGTCTACACATGTGAATGCTTATGGGAGGGGGTAGGGATTAGAAGATAAAATAAAAAAGAGCAAGATAAAATCACTTAAAAAAGTTAATCCTGCAATCACCAGGGCTGATGACAATGCATCCTAGAAGTACCTCAAGGAGCTTAATATATGGAGGTATCTGATGCCTCTAGCTGATTATTCTTTTGTGAAAGTTCATGGGAGACAGGGAGAAGATTTCCAAGACTTCGGAAAAGGGCCAAATAATAGTGCCCATCTATAAATAAAGGAAATAAAAATCCCAGGAACCTACAGAACCAGTTAGGTTTAACTTCTGTGCAGGGAACATATATGTGGCAAAGTAATTAAGAAAATCATCTGGCAAACACTTGGAAGGTGGGTATGGTGATAGGAATAGCCACTATGGATTTGTAAACAAATCGTGTCAAAATCCAATGATAAGCTTTCTTGATAGGACTAACGTAGTCTTATGGATTAGGGGAGACAGAGGTTGGAGTGTGGTATATACTGACCTTTAGTAATGCATTGATACGGTCCTCGCATGATATTCTTATCGAAAAATAGCGCAAATTACAATTTAGTATGGGCTACTTATAAGGAGGGTGCATAAATGGGCTGGACTAACCAACTTAAAAGAGTATGGTTATATGTCAATCCTGCGTTGAAAGTATACAATCGGTTCCGTCAGGGGTTGTTTTGGGACAGGCTTGTTAAATATCTCATCAACGACCTTAGATGTTGGCATAGGAAGTACGCTGATTAAGTTTGCGGACGTACCAAACTGGGAGGGATTGCAATGCTTTGGAGGACAGTGTCAAAATTCAAAAGATCTGTACAAATTGGAGAAATGGGTCTTGGAGCGTAGCCGGATTGAAGTTTAATAAACGACAATGCAAAGTGCCCAACTTAGGAGGAACTATAGTTTCACACATACAGAATGGAGAGACTGTCTAAGGAAGGGATATGGCAGAAGCAGACCTAATGGGGTCATACGTGGAGTCCACAGCTAATATAGTCAACATTTGTGATAGTTGCAAAAAAAAGCAAAACTGGATTCTAAAGGCTGCATTACTCAGGTGTGTTGATAAAACAAGACACAAGAAGTCATGTCTTTCGCTCTACTCTGCGCTGTTAGACCTCAACTGGAGTATTGTGGTCCATTCTGGGCACCGCATTTCAAGAAGATGGACAAATGGGAGAGGGTCCAGAGAAGAGCAACAGAAGATGTAAAGGTCTTGAGAATGACCTAGGAGGGAGGCCTGAAAGAACTGTTGTTATTTTGTTTGGAAAAGAGAGACTGAGAGGACATGATAGCAGTTTTCAGTATCTAAAGGGTGTCATCAGGAGGAGGTAAGAAAACTTGTTCACCTTAACCTCTAATGATAGAACAAGAAGCAATGGGCTTAAACTGCAGCAAGGGAGATTTAGGTTGGACATTAGGAAAAAGTTCTAACTGTCAGTTGGTTAAACACGGAATAAATTGCCTAGGGAGGTTGTGAATCTCCCTCTCTGGGATATTTAAGAGTAGGTAGATAAATGTCTATCAGGGATGGTCTAGACAGTATTTGGTCCTGCCATGAGGGCAGGGGACTGGACTCGATGACCTCTCGAGGTCCCTTCCAATCCTAGAGTCTATGAATCTATGAATCTACGAATGGTCCCCCCACCTGTCACGGCACAGTGGTGCGGACATGTTAGCCTGATGGGGATAAGGAGCACAGCTGCTCTGCCAAGGAACCTGCGCAAGCGGATTGCCCAGCTTCTGCATGAGACCTTCGATGAGATCACTGAGGCCGATTACCATGATGTGAGAGAGTACATCAACGCCCTATTCGGCATCCAGCTCTAACCCTGCAACCCTCTTCGCCTGAACAGCCCACACCGAAAAACTTCCTTCCCAAAATAAAAGCCACTTACCGGGCACCCGCTCTGCTGTTTGTTCTTCCCCAAGCACCAGCCGCTGCAACTGGCTACCTTCCTCCTGGCTTGAGAACAGCTCCTGTCTGCATGCGTCTAGGGATGCCAGGCCATATTCTGGCTCTGGGCCCCCCTCCTCCTCAGCACCCTCGCTCCCATTTTCCTCCTCCTGCCTTGTTGCACTCTGGACTGCCATGGCCTCTGAAGTGTTCATGATGGTCCTCAGAGTGGAGGTGGGGTCTCCCCCCAGTATTGTGTCCAGCTCTCTGTAGAAACAGCAGGTAGTGGGAGCAGCACCGGAGCAGCCGTTTGCCCCTCATGCTTTGTGGTAGGCGTTCTGCAGCTCCTTCAGTTTAACCCTGCACTGTTGTGCGTCCTGGTCATGGCCCTTTTCTGTCATGTCCCTTTATATCTGCCCAAAGGTATCATAATTCCTACAGCTGGCACGCAGCTGGGACTGGACAGCGTCCTCCCCCTAAACACTAATGAGGTCCAGCACCTCACCATTGCTCCAAACTGGGGATCGCCTGGTGGGTGAAGGCATGGTCACCTGGAGAGATGTACTGAGAGCACTCCACACCTGGCTGAGCAAACAGGAAAGGGAATTTCAAAATGCCCAGAGAATTTAAAGGGTGGGTCTGACGGTTGGTTCAAAGTAATGACCAGAGTGGCTAGAACAGGCATTGTGGGACACTTCTGGAGGCCGACCAGAGCGCATTAATAGACCAGGGCATCCACACTGGCACTGCAGCGCTCCAGTCAGGGTGCAGCAAGCGCTATGCCTCTCACAGAGGTGGAGTACCAGGGGCACTCCAGCTGCAGAGTCTGGGCACTCTACGTGCCTTGCCAGTGTGGATACCTCAGGAGTTAGGGTGCCCAGGGTTGACTCAATGCGCTCTAACTTGCAAGTGTAGCCAAGTCCTTAGTCCCATACAGGAAGCAGAATAAGCTATACTGGTAGAAGGCACCTTTATACTGATATGACTGCGTCCACACTAAGTTTTGTACTGGTTCAACTACATTGGTAAAAATCAGGCCCATAATTGACATAGTGGTACAAAAATTGTTTGTAGACCAAGCCTTACGTTGCTAAGCACATACTGTAATACTTTGTAATCCTGTAGCACATTCCATCTGAAGACAAAGCATTTTATCAATACTAGTGAAATAACTCTGTGAGGAAGACAAGTATTGTCCCTATTTACAGATGGGGAAACCAAGGCACAGACTTGTTATGTGTTACACAAAAACCTGAGGAACGGCCAGACTGACAACCCAGATCTCTGGGCTTCCAGCCCTATCTTTTAACCACAAGACTATCCCACATATGGTAGATTGGATACATAGGACTTGATTCTCCATTGCCCTGCACCTTGTGCAGTTATTTACATCAGTGCAAAGTGAGTGCAAAATGCTACTAAAACATCCACTTTGCTCTTGTGGAAATAACTGAAACATGCAGGGCAACAGAGCCTCCTACTAAACTAATAATAAATAGAGTGCTCCAATGATCTAAACAGTTCTGCCACTAAAATGCTAAGGACCGATTCTCATTTAGACATAGGGTCTGTCTAGACGGCAGTCATGGAGTGCCATTGCCACTTGAGTAGATGCACTTGAACTAACTTTACTTTCACCAGATCAGGTCCCAGACCAGTGAAACCATGGCAACATGAGCTGTACAAGCCCTCCTGGAACCCTGGGTAATTACTCACAGGTCTAGCAAAGCTGTGATGTTACTCTTCCGGGATTCACAGGGCTAGCCTCGCTGTGGCTAGCTCAGATATGTCAGCTGAAGCTGCAACTACTCCCAAAGGTTGCAGTCTGGACAGACCCATAATTCCCATCCACTTTAAGGCTTCTTTACATTGGCAGAGTGATAAAAAGGGGCATTCGGCCTGGTATCCGCTGCACCCATTTAACTAAGTTGGTTTCTAAGCTTATTTAGTTGAGCGCAATCCTCTAGTGTGGGCACTCAAACCCGTCTGTGGGTGTGCCTACACGCTCACCAAGCTAGCACGCTAAGACTAAAATGGAGTAGTAGAGTGAGTGATGGGAGGGGTGAGCTGCCCTGAGTACAGTCTCCTCTGATACGCTAAGTATGTTCTAGGGCCGCTAAACCCTCCCGCTGCTTGCGCCACTGCGGCGACCTGGCTTGATCAGATCTAGCACAGATATGTCTCCTTGAGCTGGGAATCACAAAAAGTGCAGACAGACCCAATCAATGGCTGATCTCGATTTACACTACTTTAAAACCTCTGTAAGTGAGGGGAATTTAGACTCATAAGCCTGAATTTTCATATACAGTAAGGCCCCTTTATGCTGCTCTGACAGTATAAAGAAAGGGGGCTTAAGGTGACCACATATGTAATGTATTAAATATAAATGTAGCGTAAAGAAGAATCAGGCCCATAACATCTAACTGGGAATAAACAACCTCATCTCTGACTATATTTGACATTTTGTGAGCAGCTAAACATTTGTAAGCTTAATAAAAATCATTGACACCTACTCAGCTGAATCAGTACAACAGTCGCTTTTATTTTATTGACCTTTATGAAGATGCAGATCCTGATTACATAAAGTTTCCAAGCAGTGGTTTAAGGGTCAATGTTATAGCCCAATGCCTTTGTCAACAGTAATGCTTGTGGCAGGTGATGACGTTTCTTTAGCGTCTTTTTTCTGGAAATGGCAAATTTGTGAGTTGTTTGTGTATGTGTTTGTATATACACTGCCACGAAAAAGGATCTGATAGCATCTGATTTATCATCAATTTTATGGACCTGATCTGTGAAAGCTCAGAAAATGTCACAATGTGGGACTCGGAGCTTTAATATTTATTATTTCTAAGCTTTCAGGGGCTTTAAATCAGCACTGCTAGTCAGATTAACAGGCAGGAAACTGACACAGTGAGTGGTCTGGTATGAGTTTGTGACAATTACATGGATTTATTGAGAACAAATTTTAGTCTCCTTCAAATATATTGTGCTGAATTTTCCTCTCATTTATACTAGTGCCACTCCTATTGCAGTCGATGAGAACTTCACCCATATAGCTGACAGCAGAATTTGGCCTTTTCTAAATGACAAATGAGGGGGAAAGGGCACAGAAAGTAAAGTTCTATTATAATGAATGATTTTGGCACCCTCTGGTTTAATTACTTTATCTCAATGTCCGCTACATTCAGATCCACAAAACAGTAAAACTTTGCAACGCAGGCAGTGCACTGAGACCTGGTGCTGAGTAGTCTCTCATGTATATTGGTGTAACTCCCATGACTGAAATGGCAAAGTAGCATAATCCACATTGATTCAGTTCACGCCGCACTCCCCGTTAGTACCTCGCCCAAGCCAGGGAAGCTAATGATTCAGCCAGTAGCCCACATTTGGTGATGAATCCTGGTCATATGCCACCTGAGCCAGGCTGCGCATATGTTAAGAAGTATATTCAGTCAGGCTCAGAGTCTCTTCTCACTTACACTGATGCAAGTCAGGAGTAAATCCATGGTTCCTTTTGATTTACATCAGAGTAAGTGAAAAGAGAATCTAGTCCCTACTGAATAATAGATCAAGGTGGGTTACACTACTTTGCCTTTTACATTCACACCAACATTACAGTCCACTTACTTCTGATGGGTAGCTCACACTAAAGTACAGAGCTGCTGAATTTGGCCCAGGGATTTCAAATGAAGTTGCATGTGCTTATTACTGGCTGAATTTAGTGTCGTATGTCCAAACCCACAATCCGGTATTTTGCCACATGACAGCACATAGTTTTTATTGATATTGTACCACTCTGTTAAGGTCTCATAGAAACTTCACCAGGCCACACCACCAAACAGAAAATTATTATAAACTGGCAGCATGGAGAAATGTTGAATTGTTCTCAATATTTTTTTTAACACTAGCATGTGAAATCATTCATGTGTGTGTGCACATATGCGATAGTTCAAAAAGGGATCATTTTCCCCATCTATCAGACATTTGCAGCTGCATGCGAAAATGCACAACTACTGGGAAGTCTCAGATTTGCATAATTTCCATAAATTGGCCTTTAGATTCCCAGCACGAATTTTATATCCAAAATACCTGGTTTGTGTGTGCAGTCATGAGAACTCTGCAAAGATTTTTGCACACAGCTCCAGGCACCAGCGGTTTTGAAAACAAGGCCATGGGCAGCAAAATGAATTTTTAAGACAGGTCTAAAGCAAAACCAACTACCAGGGCTGGATGTATTACCTTATAAATGTTATGCTTTCATCCAAGAATGAATGATTATCCCCAAATCTCCAACTAAACCACTGGGCTAGTTTTTTCAAACTCTGGTGGGTCCCTCAGGGCTCACTTTGCTACTCCTACCCTGCCTTGAATCACCAACTCTCTGAAGAAAATTGCTTCTCTTTGGAATCAGTCATCACAATTCAATCAAACTGGAGTTATCTGAAGTACTTCTACAGCCCCCACTTCCCACAGTATCTGCGAGTCTTCCAGTCTTTTCTGTATTTCTCCATCCCACGGAGAAGAGAAGTGTTACATTCCCCTTTTTTACAGAAGGGCAAGTCACTTAGCCTAAGGTCACACAGGAAGTTTATTCCAGAGGAGAGACTGGAACATAGGTCTCTAGTCCTAGGCTACCATCCTAATCACCAGGCTATCCTTCCTTTCTTCCACAGTATCGTGTGGATTGTACTGATGCCATGTCCTCTACAGATCTTGGTGGACCAGGGAGAGTGAAACTTGTACCTGAAATTTTCCCCAAGCGAAGAGCATTATGGCCTCTCCAACTCTGTTCCAAATTCTAGTTGGCAGTAAACAATTTGAATCACAACAATGCATTACACTGAGCAACTCTTTACCAAAGTCATGAAAAGCAAGCACGTTTTTCCTAGTGATACTTAATATCTTGTGTAACTAGTAAGGAATTTGTCACTTCTGAAGCACAGTGATCATTTACAAGTAAAACAAACAAACAAAAAACTATAGTGCGTATGGGGGAGAGAAAGAAATGTAAATCAGACGATTTCATTTAGATTCTTCTCTGTTATTGCTGGATAAACTTTCCGACAAGAAAAAAGGATGAGATTCTTCTCCCCCATAGGTTAGCTGGATGGAAAACTGATACAATTTTCTGCTTGTAACAATAGTAGAATGTCTCAGCTGCATCATCTATTACTTTCCACAAATTAAATTAGATGCACAGCAGCGAGCTAACATAGATCACATACATTGTTGAGAGGAGCCTCCTTGACTGTGTTGCATCTTGTGTATTAGCCTTGTCAATGCAATCTTCAGAACACGCAATTAAATAACAGAGAGAATAAGAGAAAGTAAAGTCCTCCCAGTTCAGTATTTAGGGCCTTGAGCCAGCAAGGCCCATAAGCATGTGCCTAGCTTGAGTGTAACCCACTAGAGTATGTTACAGGTCCCACTCTGCACCTGATCCACAGAGGATATGACTCTGTTAGAGTCCAACCTAGTGGGGATTAACTGAAGTCCCTGCTTCAATCCACAGTGTGTAAGCCAAGATGCTGGCCATCACATAAGCACAGGAGTAGTTCTATTCATTTATGAGAGACTACTTGTCTTAAAGTTAAGGAGATGCTTAAGTACTTTGCTGAATTGGGGCCTGAGAAAGAATGCTCATCTTTCTCAGGAGGGTGCTAAGGAGAGTGCTAAGCATTAGCCCCTTTGCCTTTCTTTACTACAAGGAATTTTGGTAAAGTCTGTCTAAAATGTCACGTCTCCTGTCAAAGGGTCTCAGCTGCAAACTTGGCTGAGGAGTTTGTTTCAATAATATCCTGTTTTCACTAAGTGTATCCAAGGCACCCAGGCATAAGATCATTGTTGTAACTTTGCCTCAGAATGGGAAATCTGGTGTAAGGGTGGGGTTATCGTATTACGCTGTGAAATAAGGATTGAAGTGAAAGGTTACACTGGAAACTAGTCAAGTGGTAAAGGAAGGACTCAGAAATCCATTTATGTATGCCTCAGATAATAACGTTTTGAAATGGACCTAAATACTGTATTCAGGATGGCCCTTGCAGAGGTCAAGGGCATAATCAACATTTTCTTGCTTTGTACCTCCACTAATGAAAGGAGTCTGCCCCAAAAATTCATGTGAGCATTCTGCAGTTATGCAAAATCAGTGTACCTTAACAAGCACCTAAGGCCTTGGTTCAGCAAGGTACTCAAGAGCATGCTGTTATAAAAAGGATGGTGATCGGCTCTCCTCTGTGTCCACCGGAGGCAGGACAAATACGGTAATAATGGGCTCAATCTGCAGTAAGGGAGATTTAGGTTAAATATTAGGAAAAACTTTCTAACTATTAGGGTAGTTTAAGCTCCTAGAACAGGCTTCCAAGGGAGTTTGTGGAATCCTTCTCTTTGGAGGTTTTTAAGAACAGGTTGGACAAACTCCTGTCAGGGATGGTCTAGGTTTACTTGGTCTTGCCTCAGGGCAGGGGGCTGGACCTGATGACCTCTTGAGATCCCTTCCAGCCCAATATTTCTATATGTTATGGCTAGCTTTAAGCATTGATTCAAATGGGACTTACACACAAGCTTAAGTGCTTTATGGAATCAGGGCCTTAGACAGTAACAGCACCATACCTTTTATTCTTTTCTTTAATTCCTTTGCTAATACAACAGCTTTGCCTTTCCTGTTAACGCTGTGTGCTGGGGCTGACAGCTTTAATAGCATCTTCAAAGCCTGTGCCTGGTGATAGTTCAGAAGATTCCTTCCTTCCTTCTAAGCTAATTACTTTCCATTTTTTCTGTACAGAGCTGCATTTGAGGATAAATGGGCTAACGGCATCTAAAATGCAGGGGCCCAGTCATCCTATCCCCAAAAGTATAATCAGAACCACCCCAGCCCTACAATCACAAACATTTTGAACAACAAAAGACAAGCCGTGCCTGCTAAAATTCAAGCCACAGGCTAAAGTCAGACCTACATTTTCCTATGGGCTTTAAATGACCATCTTCTTGCTTTCATATCCCTGTGAGATTGTGAGCGGATGTACTATAGACTGCTTGGTAAAGTTTAGAAAACAATCTTGTACTCTGAAATTTGAAATTCACTTCAAAATGTTGCCGATACGACTTTGGGGTATATGCTAACTCTGCCTCTGTTTGGTCAAAAAACTCCTGAGACGAATTAGTAGAAAGGTCGCACAAAAATTTAGGGGCCAGATCTTCAACTGGTGTAAGTCAACATAGCTCCACTGAAGTGAATAGAACAACACTGATTTACCCCAGTTGAGAATCTGGCCTTAATGCACCATGAATATTTCCAATCCAGTACTAATTTATATGTTCCATTTAGGCACCGATATATAAAAGACATGTTTAATTAAAGATAATTAATGCACTGGATATTCATAACCTGATACTGCAAAACTTATGTACAAGCTAAACTTTAATCATGTAAGAAGGCCTGTCTACCACAATAGGAGTACCGTACTCATCTGTAAAGTTACTCACATGCATGTTGCAGAACTGGAGGCTTACATGCCTTTTGCAAGATGGACTGATTCAAACAAAGTGATTCAAATTACTGATTTTAATCATAATTCAAATCAGCAAGTGGGAAACCTTCCCTTAAAGCATCAGTTGTAATCTTATTTGTATTTGTACTTTTTATATTCCTAAGAAAGATTGATTCTCATTGACTGATAACCATTAAATCATGTTGATTTGCAACTCAATATAGCTTTTACACTAGATTTGACATTTCTTTTTGCTAATCAGGAGAATGCACTGTATCTATACATATTTAAGCAATTATATAGCTTAATTTACATTTGTTCAGATTCTTAGTTTACTTTTTTATGTTAGAAATCGTATTTGATTCAGCTTTATTTACCAGACGATGAATATTTTTTTACTTGTGATTTGTGTCATGTGGGGTGACCAGATAGCAAGTGTGAAAAATCAGTACAGGGGGTGGGGAGTAATAGGAGTTCATATATAACCCCCCCCAAATATCGGGACTGTCCCCATAAAATCGAGACATCTGGTCATCCTAGTGTCATGTCACATTTAGACAGAAATTGGAATTCAATTAAAATGCACAAAACTAGCATTTCATTTTTTTTTCATAGTTAAGTACTGCTACTTGAAATGTGTGGATACATAAGAGACAAAGGCCTCTAGCAAAGCTGTAAAAGCTTTTCTTTCCTTTCCAAATGCCAGCTGGAACGCTGGGAATGTGCAGGCAGAGGCCTACCAGCTGAAGTGTGGCAGGAGCCAGGAAATCCCAATCCAAAGTCTCCCCCACCCCCTCCCACTGACAACAGTGGCAGCTCCTCAGCTATAGAGGTTCATTTTTCTATAGCATTTTCTTTCAGGAGAGGCAGTGCAGCCTACAGGAGTGCATACATGCTTTAGAGTCCTAATACTTTTAGGTTCTGATCCTGCCTCTGACGCTGTCTTGTGCTATGACCTTGGAGGAGCCTTTTCAACACACTGCCTGAGGTTTTCCCATCTGTGAAATGGGAATATTCTGCCTCATTCATCTATTATACCGTAACAGCTGTGATTCAACTATAGCTTTAGGATACCAGCCATTTTTATCTTAACAAGATTGCTGTGTGCTAGTGCCCATTACTGTAGGATGGACTCTCTTCCCTACATCCAGACCCAGTCAGTGTGAATCAGTTTATAAACTCCACTTATGATTCATGTTAAAAAAAAAAAGGCCTTTGGAAAAGAAACATTATGGTTGCTACTTCCTCTCTTTCTGCTTGCCCCAAAAAATCTGTACTCACCAAGTACACATCATCCAGAGCAGACTGTAGAGCATTTCTGCTTTGTGACCTCAGTATGAGCTGGTATGGGAGATTAATAGCAAGTTACTTCTTTCATGACAAGGGATCTTTTGGTTACATGTGTCCAGTTCTCAAAGACATGCTGCTGACACACAGGGGGTGGAA
Organism: Chelonoidis abingdonii; assembly: GCF_003597395.2. NCBI lineage: Eukaryota > Metazoa > Chordata > Testudines > Testudinidae > Chelonoidis > Chelonoidis abingdonii. The sequence goes on from NC_133774.1 coordinate 133,305,470, forward strand.
AACACATGGATTTGGCCAGCTAAGAATTGCCCCAGCGTTACTGAGCTCTCAGCTGTCACACAGCTGACACCCTGATTCTCTGCAACAACCCCATTGGGTTGTGTGGGTTCTACACAATGGATACATGCAACAGTGTTTGTATAACACCTGGCACAACGGGGTCATGTCCATAACAGGATAATGGCATTTGAGTGGTTTTTCACTGACTCTTGGTTTCTTCAGCTAGCATGAGGTTCTCTATTATGGCTGAAATTTTCAAAGAGGAGTAAGGGAGCCAGGTGACTGACTCCCATTCAATTTCAAAGGGAATCTCTTTAGGTCCTTTCAAAAATCCCCATTTAAAATGCCAACATTTACCCACAGCTGCCAGAGAGTGGTATACGAGACACTGTTCTCACAGTGGAGACTCACTGCAGAAGCTCAGCTCCCGCTCTGTGATGTCTGTGGGCACACGCTGATTTTAATAGTCATCACTCTGTACTGGAATGTGGGAGAAACACTTCAGTGTATGCACATAGATTATGGTCTAAATTCTACAATCCCTCACCTAAACTGCATATTACTTACGTGTTCTCACTGCCATCCCTGGAACTGCTCATCACAAAAAAGCATTCCACCATCAGGCCTCTGATAACTGAGCATTCCTAAATTTGTGCATAACCGAATTTAGAGCCTGATGCTGTAATCCAGGCATGAGCCACCCCCCTCCAACTCCCACTGCCTTCCATGGGAGTTTGGGGAATAAAAGTTGCCCAGGTCCTAGGCCTTTGCCACCAATTTCCAAAAAGTGGGGGTTGGGGGGAGGAGGGGAAAGGTAATGGGGAGACAAAGCAAGCACTGCATTTGAACCAAGGAGACATTAAGAAAAACTGAACATCTGAGTCCCAAATGTGCAATATTGAATTTTCTCAGCTAGCCCATTGCTGGCAGAAGGAAGAATCAAAGCTTTATACATAATGTACGGCTTTCAGAAGGGCAAAAAGAATCAGTTACTGAATTCCTTAGTACAGAAAGTGGAGCCAATGAAACAGCCTATAGCGTGGGGCCAATCTACCACGCATGTAATATTGCTGCCTCATTCAGGAACTGACAATTGTTTCCTTTGCATCAAGCAAAATAGAAGCTTTGGGTGAAGTCACTAAAGTTAATGACAAAATGCCCATTGCTTTCAATGGAACCAGCATTTCATCCTTCATTGCACTAGAGTAAAAGCTGCAATCAATGACGTGGCTTTATTCATGCAGTGTTACTGGATGTTTACTGGATATCAGTCTATTTAAAATACCACCCCTCTAACTTTACTGGTATGCCATTCTGTTATTTCTGTTTAACGCTCTTGCCAAGTACCTTTCTGATACCCAAATGGAGTGATAAGCCTTGCTGTCTCTATACAACCATTGTAGAAATATGAAGTTCATATCCACGTGTTTCAAGTTTCAGCAGGGCGGATCCAGCATTTCATCATTCCAAAGGAGACAAATCGTTTCCCATGCAGGTTACTAAGTGTGGATCATTCAGATGAGACATTACAAATCAAGGTCTGGTGTTCGCTCTAAGGACAGTAAATATCCTGTGGCCTTTCTTGTGAGAGTAGGTGTTTTCCCACAAAACTCCGACAGCGCACACACACAGAGAAACACAGCTGTGCAGTATCCTGTGTGCCACTTCTTGACTGCCCTCCATTCCAGAGGACACTACTTCAGTGTTGCTGGATTAGGTAATTTTTTATTTATTAAACATATTTCTAAGATGCCCATTGCTACAGTACCTGGGCACCCTTCATACTACACGTAACTGAGGAAGAACATTTCCCCCAGCTAGGGAAGAGAGCTTTTCATCACTTCATCTAAACTGCTTTCTGAAAGGACAGACTAAATCTGATTTATTTCAACTCAATGAGACTTTGCAGGCCTGACAACCTAGACAAATGTTACAAAAAGGTACTGACAGATCTGTCAGTAGTTAATTCCACAGGAGATGGATCAGTCCATCATTGCTCTGTTCTATTCATTCCCTCTGAAGCACCTGGCATTGGCCACTGCCAGAAGACAGGATACTGGACTGGATGAATCTTTGGTCTGACCCAGTATGTATGTTTGCAGCCAAGTGCCCTCTGCTGAAGAGCACTCTGATTCCAGATGTCCAGAGTTCAACCTGCACTAAAAGCCAAAGTGTCTTCATTAATTTCAAATGCTGTGACTTTACAGAAGACCTTTGAATTGCCCCTAGAAATGAGCTTGGCAACAGTCTCAGAATCATGTGCTGTTGTTAGCCAGCCCTCCTTAGAAAGTGCCCTGCAGCATTCTACTTTAGCTGCAGCTTCTGGGGAGCCCTAAATCAATCCAGTTGAGCATATCACATTGCTCTAACGTGAAGGTGTGAAGACATCGACAACCATCACCAGCTCCATAGCTAGGAGGGGACGGAGAGCTCAGTGGTTTGAGCATTGGCCTGCTAAACCTAGGGTTGTGAATTCAATCCTCAGTGGGGCTGCTTAGGGATCTGGGGCATAAATCAGTACTTGGTCCTGCTAGTAAAGGCAGGGGTCTGGACTTAATGATCTTTCAAGGCCCCTTCCAGTTCTAGGACATTGGTATATCTCCAATTATTTTTGGCCACTGTCAGTAGACAGATACTGGGCTAGATGGACCTTTGGTCTGACCCAGTACAGCCATTCTTATATTCTTATGTAGGAGGAAAGAATGCAATACCCTGGCCAGCTGTGCGTGAAAACACCTTTCTGGTCTCTCCTGCTCTCTAGGAACTGGGCTGAGAACAGTAAGACTGAGAAAACGCTGCATCTTAACACAGCTGAGGGCAAGATAACAGGCCCTGCTGCTTCAGCAAAATATTTCTGCTTGCCAACTGACATCACTTCTGTCTGATGCCGATGGAACCTAATTCTGCTACTGGTATTTTTATCTAGGTTCCTACGTTGGCTACAAAGTGGGTATCAGGCCAACAGTTTTGTCTGGGCTCGGTAAGTAGATCAAAGAGCTGGGTGTCACCAGTTTAACTTTGTGATTGGCTTGTTACATGTGCCCTCTAAACCTTTGCCTTTTAGCTGCTGGGAGCGTGTTTTGTTCCCTTTGCAAACTGATACTTGTTTAGGGGGAAATCCTTGTTTTGCTCTGTTTAACTCTGAGAGAAGGTCTAAATGAACACTCTGGCAGCTAACTCTATCTCTCCCACGCCAGGATACGGCATTTCTGCTGAGAATGTTTACTCTGTAATTCAAGGTGGTAGATCAACAGAAGAGGGGTGAAATGATTTGATGGGCTTTGGGAGCCTTGCTAACTTTGTCCTGAGAATAGAGAAGAAGGCCAGAGTCTCTCCCCATCTTTCAGGAACTTTGTGCTGCTCCAGCAGTGGAACTCAGCTCTCATTGTCTAGCTGAGAATTCCCCCGCGCAGGGAAGCTCTGGGATGTGGCATAAACTGTCATGGCTGCCTCCTATGTCAATTGACCCCAACACCACTGGAGTAGGAAGCGGTACATTGTGGGGGAGGGGTGTTGTAAGTGGGAAGGAGTAGGGCAAAGTGCATCAAAATGTCACCAATTCTAAGCTCCTGCGTGGATCCCTATGGGTCTTTGCTGGCTGACATGAGTTAGACAAGCCAAGGGGAGCTAACTTACAATAATGGGATCAGGCTGACACAAATGCACCATTAAAATCAGGGAAGTGTAACTTGCTGTCCAATGTTGAGAGGAGCTCAGTATCTGGAGAGAGGATCTCTACAATACAATCCATGCAACATCAGCTCTTCCTTTTCTCATTTTTCGTTTCAAAATAAACAATCTCTGATTAAATCCATTCTGTGTGCTTCTGTAGCAGACCCATGTAGAATTTACATCACTGACTGTTTTGTGCACCTGACTGTGGGCCCAGCTGAAAGCCTAGGAAGTCAATGGGAGTCTTTCCATTGACTGCAGTACACCCCGGATCAGGTATTATGTGTAATTTTGCATTCTCTTTCCTGCAGCTAAGTGATAATCAAAGTATTTTTTTAAATCCTGAAATTTAATTGGTTTAACAAATTGCTTCCATTTCCAACATTCTACAGTGTGTCATGGCCTTCCTGAGTTTTGATTAGCTGAAGGCATGCAGAACTTTTAACACTTAATCAAAAATACTACAACTTCCTTTAAAACATGTCAAATAAAGAAAATCAACATGAATGTTTTTATTAACATTTGGGGGGAAGAAGTATTGTGGAATATGTGCTATGTCCCTCTCTGTGAGCCTTGGCTCGATCACAGGATTCCACCATGTATTTTCCTTGTATATCTTCTGCTATATCTTGCATTAACACCATCCGTGGCTCATTAGCGCTAACCTTTGATTTGACAAGCAGGCAGTTCTGTTTACCTGAGGACAGAAACTTTTCTAAGCCCTTTAAATGATATCAGCTGAGTGAAGTCCATTTTTATGCCCAAAGTCAAGCTGCCTGAATCTCCTGTTTTACAGGGCTTATCCTCCCCTCTCTAATCAATGTGAACCAGACACCACTGGCAAACCCAGGCTGCCTGGACTAACACAAACCCTTAATATTCCCAGCTGGGAAAACATCATCACAGTTTTCAAACTTGAGTTCATAAAATTAGACACCTGAAGTCATAGTCATGTACTTAAAGAGTCTGCCTGATTTTTGGAGCAACACTGAATGAGGCAAGGTCCTGCAAAAAAAAAATAGTATGTGATTGTGTAATTAATGTCTAATGCAAACGCACAAGGCAGCTGAATTAGGGTTGCATAGGGGGGCTGTAGTTCCCTGGGGGTATGCAAAGGTCTTCCAGGGGGTACATCAACTCATCTAGATATTTACCTAGTTTTACAACAGGCTACATAAAAAGCACTAGCGACATCAGTACAAACTAAAATTTCATACAGAAAATGACGTGTTTATACTGCTCGATATACTATACACTGAAATGGAGGTACAACATTTACATTCCAGTTGATTTATTTTATAATTACATGGTAAAAATGAGAAATAAGCCATTTGTCAGTAACAGTGTGCTGGGACACTTTTGTACTTCTATGTCTCATTTTGTAAGCAAGTAGTTTTTAAGTGAGATGAAAATTGGGGGTATGCCAGACAAATCAGACTCTGCAAGGGGCACAGTTGTCTGGAAAGGTTGAGAGCCACTGGCATAGGAAACCTTAATACTGCCATTTCCTAACTTCTGAGTGCTTGAGTTTGCAACCTTCATGTTCCTTTAACATTTGGGTTTGTGTCTGTGTGCTATTAATATAGGTTGCTAAAATGTAATCAAAACTAGCTCATTGGTCAGAAATGGAGCTTAGATGCTATAGAATATGAGGGTTGGAAGGGACCTCAGATCATCTAGTTCAACCCCCCTGGTCAAAGCAGGACAAATCCCCAAACAGTTTTTTTTTTAAACCCCATTTCTCTAAATGGCCCCCTCAAGTATTGAGCTTATAACCCTAGGTTCAGGGAGCCAATGCTCAAACCACTGAACTATCCGCCCCCCATACTAGGAAAGGCTATATATTAATCACTTGATAGACAGCCACATGGCCTTCACCATGGTCTCCATTACATCACAGTTACTCCAAATCCTGGGATCCTTCTTGGATACTATTTGTTTAATTATTACATTGTAAAATGTATCACAGGCAAGTCAGTAATTCAAAAATCAAATTAATCATCTCCAAATCATGCTAATGGTATTATATGAATAACACATGTTGGATTAGTAAGCAGCCAATCAAGAAACACTCCTCCCAGAGCCTGGAAAGTGTTTGTTATGCAACATGTACTTATATTTGTCAGTGGAGTTATTTCAGCACCAGGCTCCACACGTTCATTCATTAAGGTCTATATTTTATCAATGGTCAGTCTGAAGACTCTGTCATACTGTGTCTTTCAAACAGCTGGTTGTTGACAGGAATGGCTGTATTTACCATTTCAGCATATGGCTACTGAGAGAGCCTCAAGTGCAGAATTAAAACGTCAGGCACAATTTTATCATCAGCATGCTAAGAGCTAGAATTCCCCTCTGTGCACCAGCACAAGACTCTGCTTAGGTCTTACTATAAAACTATCTCATCTCCCATGAGGACCATGCCTAATGGGCCTGCTGCCAGAATGAGAAGGAAGGCAAGATCCAAGTAATTAGCAGCACCTGTCATAGATGGCAGGCCACTCATCTGTGAGAGCCTAAGACACCCTTTATGTTAGTTGATAAACAGAGTGATGAGCCACCCTAGAAGTTCTGCTCACAGATTTTTGAGACCAGAAGAGACAGTTATCATCATCTAGTCTGATCTCGTGTATAAGGTGGGCTATTGCACCCAGCAATTCCAGCAGTGGAAGGAATTATTCTTCTCTCCTCCATGAGTAAGTGCTACGGGGCCAGGTAATTTGTGGTTGAATTAGAGCATATCTTTTAGAAAGACATCTCATCTCATGTTCTAAACTGACTTTGGGTGCCCAACTAGAGGCCACATAAAGAAGCCTGATTCTCAGAGGGTTGGTGGTGGTACTCAGCACTGTCAGGAAATCAGGCCCTGATAAGGTATATCAAGATGGCACCTAAAAAGTGCTCCAAAGAATAAATTTACCATGTTCCTTGACTATCTATTCTAATGATTAGTGATCTTGAGGGTTGGAAAGTTACATTTTATTTTCTTTGAACCTTCTAACTTCAACTTCCAGCCACTCGCTCTTGTCATGCCTTTGTTCCATGCCCTTTTATTACTGAAAATGATTTACATCAGGAAATCAACATAATGAAACCAAGGTTAAAGAGATAATTCTTCATGCCAAAAGAACTGATCAGACATGTCATTTCAAAGTTCTCAGCAGTAGCTAATCCATTGGATCCTTTTTGCTTTGTGTCTCTGGTTGGTTCTAACCAGGAGAGGAAGGATGTATATATAATAAGATAGAGGACTGGCAGCCTATATCCCTGGTTTATTTTCCTGGTCTTGACAAAAACTTCCTGTGTGACCTTGCACCAGTCACTTATGCACAAATATTAAAAAGTGGATCCCAATTTTAAGTGTCATATTTTGAGTGCCCCTTTAAATTTGCGCTTTAACCTCCAAGCCCCTGGAGATAATAATATTTGCTTATTTCACTTTTTTGAAAGGTGCTTTGAGTTCCTCAGAAGGGGCCTGATCCAAAGCTTGCTGAAGTCAATGGAAAGATTTCCACTGCCTTCAATCAGCCCTGGATATGACCTGTGTAAGGCACCTCTAGAGAGAAAAATCTGTGATCAGTTCCCAGTGCTGCCACAGATGCCTTATGTGACCTCAACCAACTCATTTACTCCCTCTGCATTTCAGTCCCCAGTAATAATCCTTTCTCCCACCCTTCACCTGTCTTGTCTCTTTAGAGTGTAAGCATTCTGGGGCAAGAACTGCCTCTCACTACCCGCATGTACAGCACCCAGCACACGGACGCCTTGATCTCTTTTGGCGACTCTAGGCACTACTGTAATAGAAAGAAATAACTGGAACTTAAAGGTTTGTGGAGCACCTTTTAGATTATTCACCAACCCCTGTCTCTTCCTCCATCATATCCTAATCTGACAGAAAAAGGCTTTCCTATTTGGTCTTTAGCTGGAGTTTTGGATTGTATTTAAAAGAAGTGCAGCCGGTGGAGATATTTCATTGCAAATGAGCAAAGAGAATCATAGAATCTCCGGGTTGGAAGGGACCTCAGGAGCTCATCTAGCAGGACCAATCCCCAACTAAATCATCCCAGCCAAGGCTTCGTCAAGCCTGACCTTATAAACCTCTAAGGAAAGAGATTCCACCACCTCCCCTAGGTAACCCATTCCAGTGCTTTCACCACCCTTCTAGTGAAAAAGTTTTTCCTGATATCCAACCTAAACCTCCTCCACTGCAACTTGAGACCAGTACTCCTTGTTCTGTCATCTGGTACCACTGAGAACAGTCTAGATCCATCCTCTTTGGAATCCCCTTTCACGTAGTTTTTGAAGCAGCTATTCAAATCCCCCCTCATTCTTCTCTTCTGAAGATTAAACAATTCCAGTCCCTCAGCTTCTCCTCATAGTCATATGCTCCTCCCTAATCAATTTTTGTTGCCCTCCACTGGACTCTTTCCAATTTTTCCACACCTTTCTTGTAGTGTGGCCCAAAACTGGACACAGTACTCCAGAATGAGGCCTTATCCATGCCAAATAGAGGGGATAATGACGTCCTCGATCTTGCTGCAATGCCCCTACTTATACAGCCCAAAATGCCATTAGCCTTCTTGAGCAAACAGGCACACTTGAACTCATATCCAGCTTCTCATCCACATGTCTCCTTAGGTCCTTTTTTGCAGAACTGTTACCTAGACATATTCGGGCCCTGTCTGTAGCAGTTGCATGCGATTTCTTCGTCTTAAGTGCAGGACTCTCCTTCTCCTGTTGAACCTCATTTAATTTTTTTTGGCCCAAATTCCTCTAATTTGTCTAGGTCCCTCTGTATCCTATCCCTTACCTCCAGCATATCTACACTTTCTCCCAGTAGTTGTCATCTGCACTTGCTGAGAGTGGCGTTCCATGCCGTCCTCAGATCATTACTGAAGATATTGAACAAAACCCAGGCCAGGACGCTGCCAACTAGACTGGAGCTATGATCACTACCCATGAGCCCGACGATCTAGGCCGCTTTCTATCCACCTTACAGTCCATCCATCAGCCCTACTTCTTTTAACTTTCTGGCAAGTAATCTTGTAGGGACTGTATCAAAAGCTGCTAAAATCAAGTATAAACATCCATGCTTTCCCCACTCATCCCACAGGACCCCAGTTACTCCTCTCATAGAGGCAATTAGATTTAGTCAGGCATGACTCTATCATTGTGAATCCAACACTGACTGTTCCTGATCACTTTCCTCTTCCTCTAAGTGCCATCGGACTTGATTTCCCTTGAGGACCTGCTCCATGATTTTTCCAGGGATGAGGTGAGGCTTGACTGGCCGAGTTCCCAGATCCTCTTCTTTCCTTTTTTTAAAGTCATCTGGGACCTCCTTGATTGCCACGAGTTTTCGTGATACATGGCTAATGACTCTGCAATCACATCCGGCCAGCTTCCTTTAAGCACCCTTGATGAAAGTGCATTCCAGCCCCATGGACTTGTGCTCATCCGCTTTTTTCTCAATAGTCCCGAACCACTTCTTTCTCCACAGAGGGCTGCGTCACCTCCTCCCCATGCTGTTGGGCTGCCCAGTCAGTAGTTCTGAGAGCTGACCTTGTTCATGAGCAGAGGCAAAAAAAAGATTGAGTTACATTAGCTTTTTCCACATTGTCTGTTCACTGTTTGCTCCCTCATTCAGTAAGGGGCCCACACTTTCCTTGACTTTCTTCTTGTTGCTAACATACCTGAAGAAATCCTTCTTGTTACTCTTAACATCTCTTGCTAGCTGGCCTTCCTGATTTCACTTCTGCATGGCTGAGCAATATTTTTATACTCCTTCCTGGTCATTTGTCCAATCTTCCACTTCTTGTAAGCCTCTTTTTTGTGTTTAAGATCAGCAAGGATTTAACTGTTAAGCCAAGCTGGTTGCCTGGCATATTTACTATTTTTTCTACACATCGGGATGGTTTGTTCCTGCAACCTGAATAAGGATTCTTTAAAATACAGCCAGCTCTCCTGGGACTCCTTTCCCCCTCATGTTATTCTCTCAGGGTATCCTGCTCATCAGTTCCCTGAGGGAGTCAAAGTCCCTGATGTTTGGTGCTGATTCACAACTGCAGCGATTTAGCAGCAGATTGACCTCCACACCGTTTGCTGAAAGACTCATGCCAGGCGTGCTGATTGCTGGTGCCAGAGGGCAGGTAATTCTGTGACAGGGAAGAAGGCTATGAGAAAGAGCACTGAATTCCCAGAATACCCTTCAATTTTTCTTGTTACACATATGGTTTATGGTTTATGGTTTACATAAAGTGGAAGCAGATTAATGGTGTTCTCTAGCTAGTGTGATGACTGCCAAGAATGAAAACCAAGGTTTAAAAACAGCCAGTGTTAGAACTTGCAGGGCTGAAAGCTGGGTTCACGGGAGGTTCTGGGCCACTGACTCTTCCGCATCATGATGAGAGGCTTAGGCTGGGCTCCTATGGGAGGCCCTTGTGAAGCTGGGCTTGGCAGGGAAGTCCTTCCCGGAAGGATCAGAGTGGCAGCCCCTCACAGCCGCCTGATTGGCTGATAACAGTATATAAACCAGGAAGCCATGAAGGGGATCTGTCTGATCAAGAACACAGACTGCCTGCCTGTCTCTGCTTGTGATAGACTCTAGACTCTGGCTTTCGACCCTGGTTTGTCCTCAGTTTTGCTATTCAATTGCTGTCTGTAATGTGGTGCCTGTCCTCAATCTCCTGGTAACCTGAGTCTGTCTGCCTCCTGATGCCTGACTCTCAATTCGCCTTTTTAGACTTTGACTTTGACCCCAGTACCTGACTCAGCCCGACTCCCACTATGACCACTAGGTGTGACTGCCCTGGTCCCTGTCATGACAGTTTGCTCAGACTATCTGCATCCTCCTCAATCCACCCAACCCCTCCACAGATGATAGAAGGGGTTTTCGGCCCTCCAACCAGCAGCTCCCTGAGGTCACCTGTCTGCAGACAGGAAACCATGCTACACAATGTGGGCTTGAAGCACAGGCCCTGCACGAACAAATAGACCAGCGGCAGGCTCAGATGGCACAACTCACTGCTGAGGTTTCCTGGACCAATGCTGGCTGATCTTCCTGCTCCACTCCCTAGTGTGCCCCACAGACCAGACTGAGGTGGGGCTAGTACTCAGCCTGCTCTCCAGCAAAGTGTTCAATTGGGTCTCCCCCACTGTTGGAGCAGAGCAGCCCTGTGCTCTCCAACTGGAATGCCTTCATGACAATCTTCAATGACCCACACTGCATCCACCCAGCAGAGGCTGCCTTCTGGAAGCTTTGCCAGGGCAAGAGCCACCCACCTCCTATGCCACACATTTTGAATGGCTCGTGGTTGATATTGAATGTAATGAAGCAGCCCAACTTTACCCATTCCGGTGTGGGCTCAATGTTGAGCTAAAACATGAACTAGCTCATGTCAAAAACCCCACACATCTAGCCATACTTACTGACCTTGCCCTGTGCACTGACTCTTGTCTTCATGAATGGAAAGAGGAAAAGAGAGTTGGCTCTGTCATAAACAGATAGCTACGAGTTAATGTTTCTTTCACCTGTAAAGGGTTAACAAAGGGAACCAAACACCTGACCAGAGGACCAATCAGGAAACAAGATTTAAAGCTCCACGAAGGGAATGTTTGTGTGTGTGTTCCTTTTGTCTTGTGTCTCCGGTCTGTCTTCTCGCTATAGAGGATCTTTCTATTCTTCAAGCTTCTAATCCTTCAGTTTCCAAGTTTGTGAAATACAAAATGTAGAAAAACAATAGGCTTTTATTGTTTGTTTTTGTTATTTATATGTGTGTTGGCTCAGACGGGATGTTTAAATTGTATCTTTTTGAATAAGGCTTTTATTTCTATTTTTCTTTTAGCAATTGAACCCTGTATATTGTTTTATCTTGATAACAGAGAACCATTGTTTATGTCTTTTCTTTCTTTTACTATATAAAGCTTCTTTTTAAACCTGTTGGATTTTCTTTCTAAGTGAGGCTCTAGGGGATAGGAAATCCCTTGCCAAGGATTACGGTCTCGTCTCTCGGGAAAGCTGGGAGAGGGAAAGAACGGATAGGGGAAGGTTAAATTGCCCTCTCTGTTTTGTAATTCAAGGAGTTTAAGTACAATATAATCTTCCAGGATAACCACGAGGGTAAGACTCTGGGAGGAATGTAAAGAGAAGACAAGGGGAGGGGTTTTTTTCCCTTTGTGGTAAGACTCAGGGCATCTGAGTCTTGAGGTCCCCAGGGAAGGTTTTGGTGGAGACTCAGAGTGAGCCAAAACACTGGAAATTTTTTGGCTGGTGGCACGCTATCAGATCCAAGCTTGGTAAATTAAGCTTGGAGAGTTTATTGCAAGGCACCCACATTTTGGACTCTAAGTTCAGAATTGAGGAATTTTGCTTATTTACAGGCTCATACACCCCATGCCACCTCCACACTGAGACCTGTTCAACCGAGTCCTGAACCCATGCAGGTCAACCTTGGTCACCAACATCTGAACCCGGAGGAGAGAACATGACAACGATGGCTGAACCTCTGCTTTTACTGCAAGGGACCAGGACACACCTCCTGCCTAGCTCAGAAGAACTCAGGAAACAGACCAAACCAGCTCCAGCGTGTGTAGGGTGCAGGGCCGGCACTTCCATTTAGGCGACCTAGGTGGTCGTCTAGGGCACCAGGATTTGGGAGGGCAGCAGACGGCTCCAGTGGACCTCCCGCAGGCGTGCCTGCAGAGGGTCCGCTGGTCCCGCGGCTCCAGTGGACCATCCGCAGACATGCCTGCGGCAGGTCCACCGGAGCCACAGGACCAGCGGACCCTCAGCAGGGATGCCTGCGGGAGGTCCACCGGAGCCGCGGGACCGGCGAGCCGACCCTGCGCCTAGGGCACCAAAAACCCTGGTGCTGCTTCTGGTGGGGCGGTGGGGATACAGCCCAGACTCCTAGGAAATAAACTGCTGTGTACATAAAGAACCAGACAATGACACTGATGGAATGTCCTACAGGAGCTGTTTTCTGCAAGGTCCATACTTCTTACGTGGTCACTGGATGGCAAGCAAAGTATGCACACTCCCACTAACAAGCATTTTGCACATTTTAAGGATGAACTGGCCAGATGAATCACAACAAAACAGTGTAATGTCAAACTGCAGCTCTTAGTGAACAATATCTCCCCCAACATAGTATACTTGAAAAAGGATTGCATCGTATCTCTTAATTCTACAATGCCCTTCACATGCAGGCTTCCAACAGCTGCACTTAACTATTTTGTACCCTAGATATTTTCTGTTGTACAAATATACACTAACAGGGACGTGTGTGCTTAACTTTAAGCATGTGACTAGTCTCATCCCACTGAAGGGATGGGACCACTTGTGCTTTAACATTACATATGTGCTTCAGTGCTTTGCTGGATAGAGATTACTGTAGGTACTACTGGTTATAATAATTCAACTTCTACTACAGAAGTTTCTTCACAGTTTATTGGTGGTGGGGGAATATTTTCAAAAGGATTCAGAGACTCTGTCTGGGTGCTTCAGGAAAGCCTATGCAGAACTCTTTGGTCTAGATCAGGGGTTCTCAAACTGGGGGTTGGGACCCCTCAGGGGGTCACGAGGCTATTACATGGGGGGTCGTGAGATGTCAGCCTCCACCCCAAACCCTACTTTGCCTCCAACATTTGTAATGGTGTCATATGTAAAGAAGTGTTTTTAATTTAAAAGGGGGGGTCACACATACAGAGGCTTGCTATATGAAAGGGGTCATCAGTGCAACAGTTGGAGAACCACTGGTCTAGATATTGCAGAATCATAGGTTCTGCCATAAGATTCCCATTAATTCCTTTGGCCAGCTCAGATAATCTTTAGGAAAGGCCCCTCTCTTAGGTCTTCAGTATTACTTCTTCAGCTGTAGGATAAGTCAAAATGGACAAATGGAAATATTTCACCATACAACACATAATTAGCTGGTGGAACTCAATGCCACAGGATATTGAAGATTTAGGAGGATTTAAATGTCCAAAGAAATTTACATGGAGAAGAAGAATTTTCAGAGTTGTTATGTGAAATACTTTAAAAGTGGTGGAAGGCTATAAACAGTCATGCTTCAGAACTGAATTTTCTGAAGGAACAGTCTTCCACTGGGAAATCCTGGTTCAACAAAATAAAAATGTAGCAATTGTGTCAAAGTTTTCAACAGGAAATGACCAAAACTTTTCATTTTGATATGGCCAAAATGTTTTGTTTGGACTTTATCATTTTGACTTTTATGTTATGTCATATTGTAATATAAAAGTAAAAATTAATAATTTCAGGATATTTTGTTTCATGAAAAATTCCAACATTGACTTCATCCCAATTCGGGACTAAATGAAATTTTGAAAGCTACCTGCATGAAATATTATTCTCTCTTGGTTTGACAAAACTGGAAAGCAACTTTATTTTTTGTTTGATAATAAAAGGAAACCGCTTACGCAAATAAATCATGATCATCATCTTATGTGGCATCCCCATTACTGGAGGTTTGCAAGCATGGCAGCCCATTCTGTATGATCCTCTGCTGACATTACACAAACTTGTCTCATTCCGTGTAAGGGTCCGGTGCTAGGGCTCGTCCCTCTCAGGCGCGGTGGGGAGCCAGCGCCTCGCTACAGGCAGCAATCCGTCCAGGGCCTAGACCCGCAGCAGGAGCTGAGCAAACAAGTAATCTCTAAGCAAGGCAAAGTCCCGGCCCTTCAGCAGGGGCTGGGTAAGCACGGAGTCTATAAGCCCAGCCCTGAAGCAGGGCGGGGCAGTAAGCAGTCAGGGCTCAGGCCCTTCAGCAGGGGCTGAGCAAATAGTCTCTAAGCAAGGCAAAGTCCCGGCCCTTCAGCAGTGGCCGGGTAGCACGGAGTCTATAAGCTCGGCCCTGAAGCAGGCCCTGGGTCAGGGCGGGGCAGTAAGCAGTTCAGCGCTCAGGCCTTTCAGCAGGCTGAGCAAACGAAGAGTTTATACAGCCCAAGCCCTGGGACAGGGCTGGGCACTAAGCAGTTCCGGGCTCAGACCCTCATGCAGGGGCTGTGCAGCAGTTCCATGAGGAAGTCTATAAAGCCCCAAGCCCTGGTTCAGGGCAGGGCAATAAACAGGTACAGAGCTCAGACCCTCAGGCAGAGGCTGAGCAGCAGTTCAAATGGTAAGTCTATAAAGAAGGCCTCCTCAGACCAGGGAGAGGGGAAATCTGCCACCCTTGCAAGGATGGCAGCGGGAACGCAGGCCCTCCCACTCCACTGCGTTCCAGCCCGGGGCCCTAGCAGCAGCAAAGGCACGCTTCTGTCAGTGGGGATCCTGGCCGCAACACACTGACATTGGTTCGGGATCCCCTGGAGCCAGACTGGGGTCGGCTTCCCCCGGGCCACTTCCAATCTCCCCCTCTCTAGGTACCTGTCCTTCGCCGGCATCATCCGACAGGTCCCAGACCATGGGTTCCTCGGGATACCGGGTGGAGGGAAGCTCAGGCCAGCACTCCTCGGGATACCGGGCACGGGGAAGCTCAGGCCAGTGCTCCTCGGGATACCGGGCACGGGGAAGCTCAGGCCAGTGCTCCTCGGGATACCGGGCACGGGGAAGCTCAGGCCAGTGCTCCTCGGGATACCGGGCACGGGGAAGCTCAGGCCAGTGCTCCTCGGGATACCGGGCACGGGGAAGCTCAGGCCAGTGCTCCTCGGGATACCGGGCACGGGGAAGCTCAGGCCAGTGCTCCTCGGGATACCGGGCACGGGGAAGCTCAGGCCAGTGCTCCTCGGGATACCGGGTGGAGGGAAGCTCAGGCTAGTGCTCCTCGGGATACCGGGCACGGGGAAGCTCAGGCCAGTGCTCCTCGGGATACCGGGCACGGGGAAGCTCAGGCCAGTGCTCCTCGGGATACCGGGTGGAGGGAAGCTCAGGCTAGTGCTCCTCGGGATACCAGGCACGGGGAAGCTCAGGCCAGCGCTCCTCGGGATACCGGGCACGGGGAAGCTCAGGTCAGCGCTCCTCGGGATACCGGGCACGGGGAAGCTCAGGCCAGCGCTCCTCCGGGTAGTGAGCACGGAGCAGGCTGGGTCCAGCAGGAGCTCGGGCACCAGCATCTGTCCTCTCCAGCAGTCTGCAGCCAACTGAGCACTGAGGCCGGGCTTTTATACTTCCTGTCCCGCCCCTTGACTTCTGGGGGGCGGGGACAGGCGGCGGTGGCTCTGCCCACTGAGGCACCTGTTCTGGCTCATCCCTCTCAGGCGCAGCGGGGAGCCAGGGTGCCTCCCTACACTCCTCCTCTCTTGATCTCTTTTAGTTCTGGATTTTCATCTCCCACTGTAGTCTCCTTCTGATTTCAGCATAATTGTTTTATTACTTGGCGTTCATATCCATCAATCCCTACAGTTTATAATATGTTGAGCAATTTCAGGTGGTAGTGCTCGTCAAATGCTTTTTGGAAGTCAATAAAACACAAGTATACTGTTTTCTGTATTTCAACTGATCTTTGTAATATAAGCTTCAAGTTCACAATGGTGATTTTCATGCCCTTTCCACATTTGAAGCTGTATTGTTGTTTGCTTATTTCCTTTTCAATCCTTTCTTGTATTTGGTCTTGAACAACTTGCAAAAGTATCTCAGAGGCATGGGATAGTAGGCTGTTTGTTTGTATGCTTGACAATACACAGTGCTGTTCTTTTTGGAGATCTGGAAACACAATGAACTTTGTAAAGTCTTCTGGTAATTCTCCTGGCTCAAACGGATTCTTCATTACCCCTCACAGGGCTTTCAAGCCTTTGTCCCCCCCCCCTTTTTTTTTTTGGAACAATTCAGCTGGTATTTCATCACAACCCAGTGCTTCTCCACTCAAAAGTCTTTTTATTGCTGCCATGATTCTTCATCCAATATTGGCGGGCTCACTTGATTAATCTCTAGTTGAGGTTTTTCAGCCCTAATACTACTTGGTATATTCTTGTCATCTCTTATTCTTGTCTTTAGGGACTGTCAAATATTGTCCATTTTTGTTCTTAAGGGTTACCTTTCTTCTGTAATTTATGGCACTTACCTTTTGATACATCTCACTTTGTTTGTTTGCTTTATCCAATTGCTTTGCATTTCTGATCCAACCATTCATTCAAACTTTACTAATCTGCATTTATTCTTTATCATTTTTAGTCTTCAGTATTCCTTTTTTTCTGTTTTTGATCTTTGTGCTTTTACTTTCCTTCTTTTGTCCATCCCAGCAGTGATTACATCTTTTATCCAAGGGACTTTCCTAGCTATTAACTTCTTCCCTACATATTTATCTGCAGCTTCTTTGACAGCATATTTCAGACATTCCCAAGTGACTTGGTCTTTGCTGTCATTAATTATCTGCATCACCTCTTCTTGGTAGTGACTTTGTATCTCATAATTCAGACCTCCAAGGTTCTATCCTAGATAGTGTTTGGCTTTCTGTAACTTTTTCAGTTTGATATTTGGTCTCATTAAAACCAGTCTATGATCTGATCCACAATCTGCACTTGGCGTTACCTTAACCTTCCTAACACTATTTCTGTATCTACCATTAATCATAATACAATCAAGCTGGTTTTTATACATCCCTCTTAGTGACTCTCATGTACCTCTTGCACTTTGTGTTCAGAATAAGCACTGCTGACAATGAAGTCACATTTCTTGCAAAATTCTAAAAAACGTTCTCCTCTATCATCTGTTTCACCAATGCCAAATGGGCCAACTGCTCCAGATATTCTGTCCTTTCTTACTTTTGCCTTCCATGATAGGTGTCATGTGAAAGGGAATTTTTCTATCTGCCGGTCAATAATCAACTATTGTTACAGCAGTATTTTTTGAGTTACAAGGACACAAATGTGTGCTACCGCAAAACTCCTTCTGTGTGAAACTCCTCACGTTTGCACTTTTAATGGTTGAATTTTATTTATGAATTAAGGGGAAATTTTCTAAAGTGCCTAAGGGGTTTAAGAGCACAAATCTCACTGCAATTCAATGAGACTTGTGCTCCCAAATCTACTAGGCACCTTTTAAAAAAATCCTCCCCTTATATTAGTTACATACAAAGAACATTTTTCAATTAGCAATTAAAAAAAACATTTTTGAGATAAGGTCAACTTTTAGCCTCAAGTAAGGTTGCATATGCAGAATTAAAAAGCCACTGCAGTGTGTTTGTGTGTTAGGCCTAGCATTTTGTTATAGTGAAAATAAAAAGTTTTTTGGTGGGTTGCACCTTCATATTAAGGAAGGTCTGATGCTAATCTACTGTGTAAAAAGCAATGGAAGTATAAACAAGTCTTTGTTGGCTTAGGAAAGGTGAAACTGAAAACATAAGTATCTCCCATCACCTTCATCTTCATACGTAAAGTGACCTTATTAACATGTGATGGGTTTTTCTGAGAAGATACTTTTGCATCAAGTTACTAGTTCTATAAGAAAAATCCAGCACGGCGAGAGATGGAGAGCTCTTTTAACACTGAAGCTCCTGCTGATTTTCCCAGGATTGGAAATGAAAACTACACAACGCCAGAGGGCTCCCTCCTCGCCCCGCAATAATTTAAAGAAGAGTTATTTACTGAGCGCAAGATGATATGTTAGCAACAGGTGTGACCCTGAAAACAGACATGAGAAGCTCTTGACTACTGAAAATGTATTGGAAGCAGTTTTTTCTTACTGTTTACAATTCTCTACTTTAAAAAGAAAAGAAACAGAAAATGAAATAAACTGTGCACACAGCCAGTCTGTGCTAAAACTTCCCATTATGTTTTTTTAATTACCACTCCTTCCCTGCCCATTTGTACGGCTGGCCATCCGTTATGTTGTATCTTTTACACTGTAGGCTCTTTGCGGCAAGGAACACTGTTTACAGTGAAGGAGATTTTCAAAGGTACTGAACAGAGATAGGTGCCCAGTGGAACATCAGTAGAACTTACGGCTCTAATTCCCTTAGGTGCTTCTGAAACTTTCCCCCATATACGCTTGTACAGAATTTAGCATAATGTGGCCCTGGACTGGTTGTCCTCTGCGCACTACTGTAACATATATTTTCAATAATAACTAGGAAATTAAAGCAAAAATAGCTACGAAAATGGAAAGCAGCATGACGCACAAAATAATGTGCCATTGTAGTACACGTGGTGCTGGCAGCTTGCATCTGGCACAACTTATTTTCTCTGTAGTGCACATTGAAATGGAGAGAGGCAGCTGTCCTGCTGCAGAGGCAGCTGTCATTTCGTGCTCAGATGCAGCCTGCTACAGAGAGACAGACACACACAGTTCGTACTCGCTTGTGCAGAATTTCGTTGTCGTCTTTCTGGATTTTACAGCCTTATTAATCTAAACCAGAGGTCAATCTGCCTGAAAGTGGTAGTGCTTTGTGTATGGAAATATGTAGCAGGACATATGCTGGTCCTCCCACTGCACATCTATTCCTGCTAACGCCTATCCATAAAAATACAAATCCTTTATAGATGTTCCCCATTGCTGGATTTTCTGTTGACTGCAGTCATGCTTGAGCAGCCGGGGACTTCCTCTCACAGTAAACTGATGTCATTGTGCTAAAGCTGCTCAATGGAGTTCATTGAGACCCTTTTGTGCAGACAAGTAACAGCAAGTTCAGATGAGCAGCTCGGGAGGTGACGCTTAAGTTCAGTGTTGCTTCCTGAAGCAGCGTACGCATGGCCCGAAGAGGCAATTTCAGCACGTGGGCGTCAGATGAAATCTGAAGTATACGGTGGATTATGGACTCCCACGTTGTTAGCTTTACAAATCTGGGTTTGCAAACAGTTTGGATAACTGGATGACCCAAATGCGAGGCCAGCTGTTCCCAGTCTTCACTTTCAGTTCCTTCCTCCTAATTTCTCCTTAAAAAAAAAAAAAAGTGCAAAATCCCTTGATGCCTCTCTCAGTTGCAACTGTTTTGCTCGATAAAATGTGAGGTGTGCTGCTCAATAGCAAACAAGTGACTAGATGATAATTGCCTTGATTGCGTGAAAAGCATACAGAGACTTCTTGACATAGCATTGGAGTTCCATTGTCCAGTGGACAGGATGGCAGTATGGATAGCACATGCTAGAAGGAGCATGTCAAGATGGAGTGGATACACCATTTGATAAGTTTAAAGAAGGAGGATCTTTAGTTTGCTCACCACAAAATCCTGCTGGGCCCTGCCATCCATGCAGTACACCTTCTTCCTATACCAGCATGAATTTTTTGGTTCAGCCATTGTTATTGACACTGGTCTAGTTCTGACTCAATGCTGGAAAATAATGAAAACTCAACTTGATTGGCTTTCTGCTTCTGTGGTCATCTATCCTCCTCTTTATCCACTTCCCACTTTATGAACACTTTGCCTCCTGTTTGCTTTGATCCTCATCCATTGTCTTCCCACTGCGCTTTGTTTCCCTGCCTTACAGGTTATCTCACTGATGCCACCTAAATAAAGGGCCACCTAAGCACTCAGTGTTTCCACAACAACAAAAGGTAGGCTGGCATGCTTCAGTTCACCAGGAAAGAAGGAATGAGCCATCAATCTTGCTGGATACTGAAGAGGTCAGAGTGCTTACTCAGCTCTCCAATCAATTATCTACTTGAACAGACCATGAGTTTTAGAAAGAGGATTATATGTTATTCTTTCTGACATCAGGGCTGCAGTATTTACAACAGATTTAAGGGACTTGGGGAGACCAATGCGACCATGTAGAAAGCACCTTGAAAGCAAAGCAAGTCTCATTCTAATGGTCAAATGTGGGAAATGTTTTGGAGATTCAACAAACTTAGAAAAACCAAACTACCTTAAAATCTACCAGACGACATCATGCTCATTTGCTCAATGTGTTTCTCAGTTTCCTTATCAATCACCCTACAGCCTCATGCCAGATCCATTAGAAAGAGAGGTGTCATTTGACTTGCTGCAATGATAGTTTGCCACTTGGATCTGTAAAAACTGAGCACTATTCTTATCAAACCTGATTCTCGTTCACACTAAGGCCAATTTACACCATTCTAGTATTAATGTGAATGTAATTAATACCCACTTTAAGGCTTCTTTACACTGCCAGTGCCATGTAAAGTGGTTTTAGTGTAAATGAGAATCAGGCCGAATGTGTCACCTGGTCTAAGTGTTAATGCCACACCTCATCACTGTATCTCAGTGACCAAAATTTGATTAAACAACAGACTGTAAAATAAAAAAAAATAACAAAAAATGCTGAACAGAGGTGCTGTGAGGATGAATTCATTACTATGTGAAAGGCTGAACGTTGCTATACAACTGCTTATTCTATTCTATCATGACCAAGCACTTGCATTAACCCATTGTTTTACATTACAGCATAGTCCTAACAGTGAATACTAGGAGAGCGAATCAATAGAAGACTTTCAAGAAATCAAACTGCTCACGAAGGTTAGAGTTCATCTGTTAAATAAAAAGCACACAGAACAAGGAATTTGCATGGCTGACCACCTTACAGAAGCCAGTGCAGATGGCTAATAAATAATACTGCCTAACTTTGAGTCTGAGTCGAAGTTGTGTGATCTCAGACTCAACACGGATATATTAGATTTACTGCTTTCCTTTGAGCCATAAATGAGCCACATGTTGCGGTGAAAGAGAGCTGAACTGGCCAACAGAAGGCCAGCTGTGTGGAAGCTCTGGTACCTTTTAGAAGCTTGGTTCTCAGAAGACATTCCTCCTGTTTGACTCCATCCAGTGACAGTTGGAGAAACCTTACTCATCTGAAGGCTCAGAGAAGATGGTCCTTGTGCAGGATCAGGGACCTACTACAATCATTATGTTTACAAGAATGCACATATTGAACGCTTTGGGATAGGCACTCTTCATCTGTAGATACATAAAAAAATAAATACTTCTTTGAAGTTCCTGCCTAGTGTATTGTAGAAGTAGATTCTCCTTGTAGCAGTCTGTGTTCCTGGCTATATTTACACACTATATGCCTTGAAACTACTTGATGATACACTTTCAAGCTGAGATTTTCAGCAGGGTTTTGGAGCGGAGCCCGGAGCTGGAGTGTGGACCAGTAGGTTTTATGCCCAGAGCTGAAGCAGAGCCGGAGAGGAGCAATTCAAAAATTTGATTGCTCCAAATCTCTGATTTTCAGGGAACTTTGGCAATTCAGTGCCATTCATTTCAGTGGGAGTTGTACGTCTGCATCTCCCAGGCAGTTTTGAAAATCCCCTGCGCTAAACTCTGAAAACTCCGCAATGCAAACAAAAAACAATTCTCCCAAGTAAGAACATTAGTACATTTGGACTTAACTTGTCTGCAGTCTGATTGGCTAGCAATGAGCTAAGGTTCAGCCACCATGCCACTGAAAACCAATCTAAAATCCAGAGGTTTTGAACAAAGCAGCAAAATGTGCATCTCTAGTGGTGGAGCTTGTTTTGTAGGTGGAATTGGGAAGAGCAACACATTTTTCTTCTCCAACTCAGTCCCTTTGTGCACATTTTCTACAGTGAGTAAGGAGTAAATTCTGCCACCTGAGTCACACTAAGTACTTCGCTATGTGGTTAGTTCTGCTAAAGTCATATACACCTATAACCTATTTCTTTGTACAGTTTGTGCATTAAAAATGATGACTAATGAGACTATAAATTGTAAAAATGCAAACTTGAAAAATCTCAGCTTACATTTCCTGATGTTTAAAGAGAAAAAAATATGTTCAGAATTAACACATGCTGCAGTGGAATTGTGATCTGCTTTACATGTCCTAAGTCATTATGCTCTAATGAAATCCACCTTTTGGTTCCCACTGAAATCAACAGGCCTTAAGCATGTGCTTAAGTGCTTTTCAGAACTGGGACCAAAGGCCCTGATCCAGGAGAGCACTTGAGCACACGCTTAATTTAAGGTATGTGATTGATCCCACTGAATTCTATGGGGCTACTTACATGCTTTAAGTTAGGGGCATGTTTAAGTCCTCTGCTGGATCAGGGCCTCAGTGTTTTGCAGAATAAACTTGGGCTTAAAGCTAAACACATGCTTTGTTGAATCAGGGCCTGTGGCACCATGGCCACCGCCCAACTCTATTTCCCTTTGACTTCAGGTCCCTTTAAAACTCGCCCTGTTTCAAGTTGTATTCTCAGCCCCAAGCCTTTTAATTCAGTTGTCACCAGGCAGCTGCCAACAGAGTTTGTGAGAAACAGAACTCCAAAGTCCCAAAGTCTTTCATCAGTTCTAGCTCCAGTTTACTGGGGTTCCTGCTGCCTCTGGCAGTCCCAGCTACTTCTCTCAGCCATAGCCCTCTGCCCTGCAGATTCCTGGTGGCTTTTATATTGGGAATTCTTCCCCTGTGGCAGGGCTCATCTTGGAATCAGGGCTGGCTTAACCCAGGCTCTCCAACCCACAGCACCTTATGGTACATGCACATGGATAAGCACATTTTAAAAAGTCAAATGCAATTAAGAACTATATTTCCCCAAGGATACCCACTCTAGGAAATATTTTACTCACAGGTTCGGCTACTACCCAATTCCTAATATTGCAGAGGCAAGTCCGTTTGTGAAATTGGCATTTGGACACTGACTGGGCACCTTTGTGCTTTGAAAGATTTAATTTAATTCATCGTTTTCATTCTATTCCCTCTCCAGAGACATTTCTCAACTCTTATGTCCCTTTGTCCTCATCAGTGGTCTCAACTCTTCTCAACCTAACAGTCTGTGAATTTGTGTGTTCTTTGTACTTTCTTCCAGGACATTAATGAGGAGATTAATTAAATCTGGTAGTAAGAGTACATGTCTAGATCCCAGTTAGGAGTACATCTCTCCTAACTCAGTTTAGGACTTTGTTAATGGTTCTTAACACCTCATACAACCTAAATACATTTTTCAATGCAATGTCAAGTGCTTTAACAACATCTAAGTATTTCACATCTACTGCCTGCCATCCATCCAATCAGCTTATAATTCTGCCGAATAAACCAATCAACATTTCTGGTGAAAATTATTCTCTATTAGAGCCGAGTGAATAATTCAGAATGAGTAATTTATTCCATGAATGTAACAGAATATCTTCAAGCAGAATCCAAGTGACTTGTTATTCCAACGTATCTAATTATTCTTTAATCCATGGTTGACCCATGAATGGTTAAAATTCCAGTGAGTGGCTTAGTGATTTACTTCAATGGCACCTGGGCTGGCCAGCATCTCTGAAAATCAGGTCATGTATTTACAGCCCAGGTTCAACAAAGCACCTAAGCATGTGCTTAACTATGAACACATGCTTAAATTCCATTGAAGTCACTGAGAGTTAAGCAAGCGCTTAAAGATTTGTTGAATTAGGGCTCAAGTGCCTAAATATAAACTTGGGTGCCTAAATCACAGAATCATAGAAGATTAGGGTTGGAAGAGACCTCAGGAGGTCAGCTAGTCCAATTCCCTGCTCAAAGCAGGACCAACCCCAGCTAAATCATCCCAGCCAGGATTTTGTCAAGCTAGGCCTTAAAAACCTCTAAGGATGGAGATTCCACCACCCCCCTAGGTAACCCATTCCAGTGCTTCACCTCCCTCCCAGTGAAATAGTTTTTCCTAATATCCAACCTAAATCTCCCCCACTGCAACTTGAGACCATTACTCCCTGTTCTGTTATCTGCCACTACTGAGAACAGCCGAGCTCCATCCTCTTTGGAACCCCCCTTCAGGTAGTTGAAGGCTGCTATCAAATCCCCCCTCACTCTTCTTTTCTGCGGACTAAATAAGCCCAGTTCCCTCAGCCTCTCTTTGTAAGTCATGTGCCCCAGCCCCTAATCATTTTTGTTGCCCTCCGCTGGACTCTCTCCAATTTGTCCACATCCTTTCTGTAGTGGGGGGCCCAAAACTGGATGCAATACTCCAGATGTGGCCTCACCAGTGCCCAATAGAGGGGAATAATCACTTCCTCTGATCTGCTGGCAGTGCTCCTACTAATGTAGCCCAATATGCTGTTAGCCTTCTTGGCAACAAGGGCACACTGCTGACTCATATCCAGCTTCTCATCCACTGTAATCCCCAAGTCCTTTTCTTCAGAACTGCTGCTTAGCTAGTCGGTCCCCAGCCTATAGCAGTCATGGTGTTCTTCCATCCTAAGTGCAGGTCTCTGCACTTGTCTTTGTTGAACCTCATCAGATTTCTCTTGGCCCAATCCTCCAATTTGTCTAGGTCACTCTGGACCTATTCCTACACTCCAGCGTGTCTACCTCTCCCCCCAGCTTAGTGTCATCTGCGAACTTGCTGAGGGTGCAATCCAATGTAGGTACCCAAGTTTGAAAATTTTGGCCTCAACATCTGATGAATATTACAAAGCTTTTGTTTCTCTCATGCACAGCACACATCTGGGGAGAACACCATGCTAAGTCACCCCCTCATTCCTAAGCATGGTTTGCACAGTCATTATATTACAAGCACTCACTAGAAGTCTAAAGTGATCATCAGGGCCAGCTCCAGCTTTTTTGCTGCCCCAAGGGAGGGATCCGCTGCTGAATTGCCACCAAGGACCTGGACCATTGGCTGCCCCAAGCACCTGCTTCCTTCACTGGTGCCTGGAGCCAGTCCTGGTGATCAGTCTCATGAACTCTCCATAGACTTACTATTTATCTTTTTATTATTTCATGACATTAAAAAAAAAATGTCCTAAGGGTTTTTCTGCTTCCCTGCTGTGAGCAACAACATGAACCATGCTTGGTGCTACCTTTCCTCTCCTCCTTCCTCTTCATGGACCCACCTGCTGCCTCTTCAGTTTCTGCACTGCTGCCACTGTTAACTTGTGCCCTTTCTTTGGAGAGCTGGGAGAGTGGATGGATGAGGGGGCAAAGGGCATACAGGCGATGTCTTTGCAGCACAAGACCGCTGCAACTGGCCATCAACCAAGTGCTGTGTTCAACGCATATACAGGGCATGTCAATGCAGGAGCTTTGAGTTAGTATGCTAGAAATAGCAGTGTGGACATTGCAGCACAGGTGTATATGGAGCCAGTGGGCCGGGTGGCCTTGTGCACTCAGCTGACTGGCCTGTGCCACTACCCGTGCCGCAATGGCCACTCTCCATTCTTAGTGTGCTAGCTAGGAGGCATCTGTTCACCCAAACTGGGACGCTCACTCCCAGCAGCAGTGTAGATGTGCCCATACAGAGACATTAATAAAAACAAGTATTCTGTCCGGAAGGTCACAATGTAACATGACTTTATTTGTTAGAACTCAGAACGATAACACATAAGAACCCCCAAACCAGAGAGACAAAACGGGTTGGCTCCCTAAAACAGAGATGCACAACTCAACTCTCCTTGCTCTAGGCTGGCTGGCTGCAGACTGATTTCTACAAGGCCCAGATCGGACTCTTCCCTACAGAACACATTCATCTGCTGGCAGGACCATGAAAAACCCCTGAAATTTAAAGTGATAGCCTACAATTTTAACAGAGTTTTCAATACACCACACAAAGCAATTAAAGTGACGTCTCCCCTTCCTTTTAAACTTCCACAGAAGTGTGCCAAAGATATCAGGTTTGCCAGCTGAAATGTCCATTGATGAGAACCATTGTACTAACAGCAGCTAATTCCTTTGCATACAGTTGGAGCAGAGTCCTTTGAGTAAGGGAGCGAGTGGGTGTGACATCTATGAATGCTTTCTTTCCAGACAACAATAAAATATTACTCTCCTCCGATCAACAAAGAACCAAGTACAGAAATGTTTTGATCAAAGGCAGGTTTTCTCTACCTGATCTTTGGGCGAAGGTGTGAGAAACAATGGTCTGATTAAATATGCCAGGATGTTTCCATAAGGAAAGGAGTCTAAAAAAAACCCCCAACAACCCAGTTTCTTGGCACTTTCAGATCTGGAGTTAGCAAATAATAAACTACCTCCTCAAGGAAAAAAGCCCAAAGGCCGATTAGACATGAGCAGGTACCCTATCCACCACAGATCATTAACTTGGCTTTTACATGTGTTCAAAGAGGCACATTCTAATTCTGCTGATTGAGCGTGTCAGTTTGTGATCAACTGCCTTTGCCTTGCCACCCAACTGCTAACCAGCTCCAGCCTAGTTTTTGTTATTATTTGAACGGCAAAGGCAATCCACACTGAGATGTCAGTATAATTGGCTGGTGTTGGCTGCATATTTTAAGTATGGTTTATCGCAAAGTCTTCCTTATCCTTAAACCAAAACAAAGACAAAAGCCCAACACACCCAACCTTTGAGAACATGGTAAAAGTGATGACCATCATGGAGAATCAAGAGAGAAGCTATACAGATACCTGTTAACAAAAATTCTGGTTGTTAAAGGGCAAGTACAGATTGCCATGGCTTTCACATGCTCTTCACACCACGTTAGCTTCCTTTGTTAACACTCTTTTTGTTCTGCAGATAACAGAGAGTATAAATACAGGCCCAGATTCTGCATAAACTTATGTTTGTGTGTAACTTTAGGCATTTATCTAATCCCATTGAACT
Organism: Chelonoidis abingdonii; assembly: GCF_003597395.2. NCBI lineage: Eukaryota > Metazoa > Chordata > Testudines > Testudinidae > Chelonoidis > Chelonoidis abingdonii. Next base: position 133,332,540 of record NC_133774.1, read on the forward strand.
GACTTGGATGACACATATGTATAAAGTTACTGAAGGGTGCAGTGTTGCCATCTCTCAGATTTTATCCCAAGTCTCATGATATTTGGTATTGTTCTTAAAGCCCCAGGCCCTGGAATCAGGTGAATACACCAGAATCTCAGCTTTCATTTACAAATCAAAAGCCCATTTCTAGCCCTTATGGTTGTGGAGAAAAGCTTCAAAACATGAACCCTACAGGTTCAAAAAAGCCAGGAGGCAACTAGAAAATCACCACACTTATTATTTTGAAAATGTCATGATTTTTAAGTCAATTCCATGATATTTTGGGCCATGACTTATGATTCTTGAATGCTTAGGGTTGGTATTCGCTGGATCTGGGCCTTAATCAATATTATGATAGCCTAAAACAACTTGCTGAAGAGTGACCCAAGACTTTGAACAAAAAGTAAAGGCCTGTGAAACTTTTCCTTTGGGAATAGTCCATATGGAAGTAGTCTTATTGCTGCTGAGCAAGAGTTTGCAGATGGGGCAGTGTTTTAAGGGGATAGGAGAAGGAAGTGTGCAAAGCTGGAGGTTCCATTTTAATTTTATTAAAAAGGCAACAGAGTAACACAATCAAACACTATGTACAACATGCTGCAAAGGCAAATTCTGTGAGATGAGAGTAGCCTGTAGGTTAATATAGTGTTTCAATACTATCATACTGGGCCCATGTAGAGAGGAAGAATGCTCCAGTGGTTGGAGTGCAAGGTGGGGACATGAGAGCCCTGGGTTCAGCTCCTTGCTCTGCCACAGGCTGCCTGTGCATCTTAGGCAAGTCTCCCTGTGCCTCAGTTCCCCATCTGTACAATGAGGATAACAGCTCTGTTCTTCCCCAAAGGGGGCTTAGGAGGGTACGGACATTAAAGATGGAGAGGCGCTCAGATCCTATAGCCATGGGTGCTAGATAAGTACAATCGACAGAGCTTAACTGTAACTACAGCACAGCTTCTGCTCTGCTATAACGTGGGTGATACAGCACTGGAGTTAGAGCTCGTAAAAACAGGTAAAGCTCAATATTCCCATTTAGCGGAGGCCAATTGGCAGTATTTGAATGGAGAGGGAGACTGGAGAGAATTATATGCTCTCATCTTTGTGGCATCCATAGAGAGTAACATCAAAAAGACAGTCCAGTCCAGGTTAGCAATACCGCATGCCTTGTCTGGGTTGATGTTTCTTAGAGAGGTGAAGTTGAACAGAAAGGATAATGGTGCCTCCATTCCATCCTTTGACTTGTCTATTCAAGCTGTCAGCTCTTCAGGAGGGACCAATTCTTACTGTCCATACAATGCTTAGCACGGTGAGGTCCTGAATTCAGCTGGGGCCTCGAAGTGCTGCTATGGCAAAATAAATCAATAGTGAGGAAGATAGAGACCAAGAGAGCTAATGTGGTGGCAACACACCTGCCTGATCCCTGCACATACCGCAGCTAATGAGTAAACACGTCAGCTTAAAATTTGCTTTGAACGATTCATATTTTTCTAAGTTTTGAAGTGTTAAGTTATACATTGTCTCTCTGCCCTGATGGTTTCAGGGTCAAAAATATCTCTTAAGGTAATGGAACATTTTAAAATTGCTGCACTGGTTCTCTGATGAACTGCTGTGAAACCTCTCTAAGACTGGCCTTGTTGTACTGTGCATGATGCAGCCAGCACTAAGGGGAAGAAACAACCAGTTTCACAGATGGCATGTTCTTCCTGTACGATGATCAAGTAAATTCCCCTCATTTTCATTGCAAGAAGTGGTTGGTAAGGTGGTTCTCCCAAATAAACACCAGGGGGCGTATTGTCTACAATGATTGATAGCAAAATCTGTAGTATCCCTCAGATGGCAATACCATATCTGTATCCACTCCAGGGTCTTCCCTGAACTCCTTTTATACTAGCATGGCAAAGTTATCATTGCAGTGGGGATCTTATAATGCAGTTTCATCACCTCATCAGAACCCCAAGGTATAAATATAGATTTATATTTTATCACTTAGCTATACATTATTTTGACTGCCATTTAAGGTCCTCATTCAGCAAAGTACGTAAGCACATGTTTAACTTTCAGCATGTACTTACATCCCACTGGAGTCAATGAGATTTAAATACATGCTTAAATGTAAATTGGGGCCTAAATGCCGTAAAAATAAATAGTTGTCCATTATAAAATATTGGTTGATGCGAATGATCAAAGTTCTACCCTTATCCAATCCATATCTCCATCACTGGAGATTTTTAAGAATAGGTTAGACAAACACAGCTCCAGGACAGTTAGCTATAGTGTCACCTATGTATACAAGGCTGGACCTTCCTTAATGTGGGGTGATGAACTAGATCACCTCATGAAGTCCTTTCCAGCCATACCTTTCTATGATTTTATGTCCTTGTATTAAAGTTGAAATATCAAATGCCAGATATTTGCTAATAGGTTGACAGCAGACATCATGAGGAATAGCATCTGTCAATGATCAACACGACAAAGCCACAGTGCAGTGCAATGGCACCAGATGTTTGCCTAATTAAAAAGGCACATGGCAAGCAGCACCATAGATGTTTTAGTCACAATAAACAATTCTTCCTGGGAAGAAGTCTGGGACCCCTCCGTCCCCGCAGGTCCCCTGCACCTACTGTAACCCTTGTTTCTGATATCTCCCTGTATCTTGTTTTCCAGCCTTGTCATCTCCATTCATCCTCTGTGCTCCTTCTATACCCTGGTCCTGGTCCAAAGCCTACTGAAGTCAATGGAAAGATTCTCCTTGGCTGCAATGGGCTTTGGATCAGAATTCTAATTCTCTTCTCTCCATCCCACTCCTTACCTTTCAGCCTTCCAGACCCAACTCTTCCCACTGATGACTACTCACTGCGTACCTGGACCTACTGCCTTCCAACACATTTACCCAACATCTCTCTGTCCCCTAGGAGGGCTTCCTCTCCACTTCCCCCTCGTGAGAAAGCTCAGTGAGGACAGATCCTCAGCTGGCATAGCTCCACCGGGGTCATGGATTTACATCAGCCTGAATCTGGTTCAATATCTCCTTAGAGTGGGCCTCCAATAACGGAGAAACATGAGGCTTTGCCTGATTAGTCCATTGTACACATCTCACAATCTATACTAGCTCCAGGACTGCAGGAAAAGCACTGCACCAAGGGCTGATAGGAACTACAGTACCACACTCAGTGTCTCTGCAAAGCTACTCCCAGTGTGTTAAATAGTGTGATGTCTCCAGCAAGCAACTGCATTTGACTAGCTTAGATAATGCCTTTTCCCAACGGCGGTCCCCAGTCCCCTACCCAGATGATGGACACAGTTACTGACCAAAATGTGGGAGTGAGACAATTTTTAGTATCGGGACTAAGAGTATCCCTTTACGAAGCAAAGGTTGGGTTTTTCTAAAGCCCTCATTGAAGTTGATAGTTTTACTGTTGGCTTCAATGGGAGCAGTCAGGCTAATGCTGAGCACTTTTGAAAAACCCAGCCCTTCTCCTCTCTTTTACTTGCTTTCCCATCTGTGCTAGCTGGGATGACTTTGTTTCTTATTAATAAATGTTGCTACTGTATTGCTAGCCCCTAGCATTCAAAGTCATGAGTCAGCCCACTTCATCTCCCCTCACCCCCCAAATCAGGAGATTTTTAAAAACAGTATCTCTTGGGGCCTTTTTACCTCTCTTCTCATGCTGTAACCATTCAGGTTCTGGTACTTATCCGGCCTTCATCACTGTAGTATCTAAGCACCTTGCAATCTTTAACGTATGCACCCTCACAACACCCCTGGGAGGCAGGGAAGTGCTGCCAGCCTCAGTTTACCAGTGGGGAACTGTGGCCCAGAAAGGCTGTGTGATCTGCCCAAGATTGCACAGGAACTCTATGGCAGAGCAAGGACTTGACCCCCAGTCTCCCAAGCCTAGCTAGCACCGTGACAGCTGGCCTATCCTTCCTCTCATTCATGAGTTCAGGCGTTCCTGTGCAACCACTGAGACTACATGATTCCTTGTTTTATAAATGAAAGCTGAGATTCTCACCTAATGACATGCCTCCAGAAGCTGGGGCTTTAAGAAAAAGGATGTAAAAAACTACAGCTGATTATGTTGATTAGAAACATTAAGATACATCTTTTGTATTGGTCATTACTTCAGTATTTCTGATGGACAAATCAAGCTTCTGTTAGACCTGTTTGACAGCACACAGATAAGAAAGAATCCAGCTGGATCCTACCAGTTTTTAATACACTTAATTTCTGGAGTTGTTATGAATGTTTTACGTTGGCGTCACTGTCAAGTATCAACAACGTTTTACATGACCAATAGCTGCTGCAAAGTGACCATGTGTTCTTTGGATATTAAGCCAAACACTTCATTGCAGTAAGCCCTGACTGTATTTGTGGTTTTGCCTACCTCCTCAGGGACCTTTATAGTGCTTCCCTTCCTATAAACAGTTTAAAGTCGTAATGGTAAACACACAGGGCTAAAACGAAACTTGCATTCATTACACTTGTGTTGACTATTTGTGACAACACTAGACATGTTTACCAGTCCAGCAGAGCAGTTTACACAGGAAACCCTCACACATTTACCTCTTCTGCCATGATTAATTCTTGGTTTACACAGAGGAAGAGACATAATGGATCTGGTTTTCTACACCAATACAACCTTGCAGGAGCTCCTGTGTACTAAACTCCAGCATTTTGTATGTTGGTTTCAAAAACAGATGGAGGCCATAATGTTGCAGATCTATCCTGAAGGGTTTAGTCTCTGCATAGCTTCTCTCCACCCCCTGACTGATAGCTGACCTCAGAAAGGCCATCATCAGTGGAAGAAGAAAACAGTATGTGAGGACTAGATCCTCCGGGATACAACCAGATGAGCAACCTCTAGCTGGCGTGCTGGGAGGCATCTTCTACTCGGTGATGAACACAACTGGTGCTCCTAACAATCAATGTGATGGGGAGGTCATAGAGTGCTCCCAGGACCCACAAGTGAAGCTCTATTATGTGTAATGACATATTGCACCAGGAGGTGCCTGAGGAGAGCAAATCATCTGTGGTAACAATGTCCTTGTAAGATGATAAGTATAGGCTACATAATTCCATGGACTAGGCATTTATGCAGGAAAAGAGATTTGCCAGAACTCACTTCCGATCTCTTCATTACCAATTAATATTAGCCTGGGCAGGAGTCCTGCTGTCTATGCTGCCCCATAGAAACATAGAATCATAGAATATCAGGGTTGGAAGGGACCTCAGGAGCTCATCTAGTCCAACCCCCTGCTCAAAGCAGGACCAACCCCAACTAAATCATCCCAGCCAAGGCTTTGTCAAACCTGACCTTAAAAATCTCGAAGGGAGGATATTCCACCACCTCCCTAGGTAACCCATTGCGGTGCTTCACCACCCTCCTAGTGAAAAAGCTTTTCCTAATATCCAACCTAAAGACCAGAATACCCAGGTTGGGGGAAGATAGAACCTTGAGTGGGGTGCCTTAGACTGCTCGGCCATCCGGACTCTGATGCTATTTTGAAGCCCTTCACACCAAGTCTGTCTTATCTCTATACCTCTTCCCCAGTGGTCCATTCCCAGCTCTGACACCGCTGCAGAGCATTTACCCCNATCCAATCCCCCTCTCCTTCCTGACAGCTCCCCCCATGACCCCTGCCCCATCCAACCACCCTTTCTCCCTGTCCCCTGACTGCCCCAGGAACCCTTGCCCCTGACTGCCCCTTGCCACCCCATCCAACCCCTCCTCTCATTCCTGACTGTTCCCTCAGGACCCCTGAACCCATTCAACTCCCCTATTCCCCACCCTCTGGCCACCCTGACCCATATTCACACCCCAGACCCCTGCCCACCCCCCGAACTCCCCTGCCCTCTATCCAGCCCCCCCACTCCCTGTCCCCTTTCTGCACTGCCTGGAGCACCAGTGGCCCCAGAAGTTCACAGCTCTGCCAACCAGAGCATTGCGCCGGCGGCAGGGCAAGCTGAGGCTGCGCAGGAGGGGGAAGAGCAGGGGAGGGGCCGGGGGCAGCCTCACGGGGCAGGAGCTCAGGGGCTGGACAGGAGGGTCCTGCAGGCCAGATGTGGCCTGAGGGCCATAGTTTGCCCACCTCTGGTCTAGATCCATCCTCTTTGGAATCCCCTTTCTGGTAGTTGAAAGTACCAATCAAATCCCCCCTTGTTCTTCTCTTCTGCAGACTAAATAATGCCAGTTCCCTCAGCCACTCCTCATACGTCATATGCTCCAGCCCCCTAAACATTTTTGTTGCCCTCCGCTGGACGCTTTCCAATTTTTCCACATCCTTCTTGTACTGTGGGGCCCAAAACTGGACACAGTACTACAGATGAGGCCTCACCAATGTCGAATAGAGGGGAATGATCACGTCCCTTGATCTGCTGGCAATGCCCCTACTTATACAGCTGTAGCAAGGCAGTGTGGTTCCCTACCACCCTGGGGAGGGACGAGCCCCTCCGGCTGACAAAGTGGGTGGAGCTGGTGGAGCCTATGCCCCCTGACCCAGGGCCTGGAGTTGTTGCTTAGCTGTTTGGTCAGCCCCTGCCTGAGAGCCTGAGCCACAGACGTTGTACTGCCCCACCCTGACCGAGGGCCTGGGCTTATTGTTTAACGATTTGCTCAGCTCCTGTCCGAGGACTCGCTACTGCCCACCAACTGGCCAGGAGTACCAATTTGTTTTGCCTCTACTGCTGCTGTGGCCTGAGATCCCGCAGCCAAACTAGTTCCCTGACGTAACCAGATGGACGTAGCGAGGCGGTGTGATTCCCCACCGGCCCAGAGAGGGACAAGCTCCAGCTGAACCTTCTACAACAGCCCCATAGGCCTTTAGCCTTCTTGGCAACAAGGACACTCTGTTGATTCATATCCAGCTTCTCGTCCATTGTAACCCTTAGGTACTTTTCTGCAGAACTGCTGCCTAGTCACTTCGTCCCTAGTTTGTAGCAGTACATGGGATTCTTACCTCCTAAGTGCAGGACTCTGCACTTGTCCTTGTTGAACCTCATCAGATTTCTTTTGGCCCAATCCTCTAATTTGTCTAGGTCCCTCTGTATCCCTATCCCTACCTTCCAGCGTATCTACCACTCCTCCCATTTTAGTGTCATCTGCAAACTTGCGAGGGCAGTCATGCCGTATCTCTCCCCAATCAATTAATAGAATTGGAACAAACCGGCGACCGACCCCTGGACTCCTTAACAGTTTGAATAGCAATACATTGATCCTATTCCCATTGACCCGGAGACTAGCCAGTTTCTCAATCCCCTTATCAATCTCCAGCCTATAACCTTTTTTAATTGCTGAGATACGTGGGGAGACGTTGTCAAAACTTGCTAAAAATCATAGTACATAAATCCACTGTTCCCTCATCCACAGACCCAGTTATCTCCTCATAGAAGGGCAATAGGTTATCAAGCATGAGTTTGCCCTTGGGAATCCCAATGCTGACTGTCCTAACATTCCTTCCTCAAGTTGTCAGACTGATTCCTGAGGAACCTGCCCAGATTTTCCAAGGACTAGGGAGGCAATTGACTGGCTTAGTTCATCAATCCTCCTGCTGGCCTTTTAAAGAGGGCACTAATTAGCCTTTTTCCAGTCATCCGGGACCTCCCCCGATCACCATGAGTTTTCAAAGATAATGGCCAATGGCTCCGCAATCACATCCGCCAACTCCTTTAGCACCCTCGGATGCAGCGCATCCGGCCCCATGGACTTGTGCTTGTCCAGCTTTTCTAAATAGTCCCAAACCACTTCTTTCTCCACAGAGGGCTGGTCACCTCCTCCCCATGCTGTGCTGCCCAGTGCAGTAGTCTGGGAGCTGACCTTGTCTGTAAAGACAGGTAAAAAAACCTCTTCCGTGCCATAACTGTAATTTTCCATCATTTAGCAACAGATATAGTTGGATGCCTGGGAAGAACCAGGCTAGAATATTACTACATCCTGGTAGGGGGCAATTATTTATTTATTCTTGAGATTTATGAAATAACCATGAGAAGGGCACATGCCTGAGCACCCCAGTGACATCTGATACCCATGTAAGAATACAATAAATCCCAAACAATGCAGAAGCACAGAGGATAGAATATCAGGGTTGGAAGGAACCTCAGGAGGTCATCTAACCCAACCCCCTGCTTGAAGGGGAACCAATCCCCAGACAGATTTTTACCCAAGATTCCTAAATGGCTCCCTCAATGATTGAGCTCATAACTCTGGCTTTTGCAGGCCAATGCTCAAACCACTGAGCTATCCCTCCCCTAAGTACTTACTAAGTAACCAGGCAGTGCAAAAGGAAATCATAGTCTCAATTCCCCCACTAAACATTCTCTCTCCTTGCCTCCTCGCTTCAAACAATCTCTGCTTCTTCAGCAACCCTGCTAAGAAGATAGCCCTTGCAGCTGGCCCTTGTGACCAGCAGTTTCTGGATATTTCAGACTAGGATGGGAGTGCCATCCAAAGAGAAGAGATCACAGGGGCCCTTATGGAGAATGCTCTGCCAGCAATCTCATTATTATACCAAGGGGAAAGGGATCCAACCCAAGCACCTCAACAAATCTCATTGCCACCAGACGTCCAGAAGCTTCCTCCCATAGGTCTAGTAAGGCCTAATTCTTACTAGCCAGGAGGCCAGCTCTACATGTCACTTCATGAAGATGGTTTATTAAGAGCCAAACATTATGGCCCTACATTCCACTCCAATAGGCAGACAACAGCAACAACACAGCCTTCTCTGAAGGGCCACAGTCTTCATAGACGCAAGCAGTTTCAGCTCTAAAATCGTCTTGAACCAAACCATAACCATAGATCAGCTACTGGTACTTGACTGTATTAAAGAACTACTCCTTCTAAAAGCTACCATACATGATAATATTTCAGGAAATTGTGGCTGTAATTGGAGAATGAGGGTCAGGTTTCAGGAGGCACATGGATTGGTGTGACAAATATGGGCAAGTCAGGGCCAGGCTGCTACCACACAAACAGTAGAAGCTCAGCTAAGACATCTGCAAATACCTGATAGATCCTAGTACAGATGAAAAAGCTATTCATTATGGGTCTGAACCTATGTTAATTGAAGTCAACAGCAAGACTCCCTTTGACTTCAGTGGGGTTTGGATCAGGCCTTAGATAATTTGCCCAAATGTTATAAGCAGTAAAGGGGAAATTTTCAAAGGCACAAATGGCAATTAGGTCCAAAACTCCCACTGGAAATCAATGGAAGTTAGGTACCTCAACTATTCATTCTGCATTTGAAAGTCTCCCCCTAAATTCTTATCATTCGAATTTTGAACTTCCATTGGTACAAACAGAAGGGGAGCATAAATGGTGCCATTTCTCAGGGTGTCACTATATGGAACCAAAACAAAGTGCATCAGTGAATCCACTAGCTACCAAAGGAATGCTTATGAAAACACAGAATTTCTGAGGCCAACTTAACAGTGTACAAAAACAATGAGGAGTCCGGTGGCACCTTAAAGACTAACAGATTTATTTGGGCATAAGCTTTTGTGGGTAAAAAAGCCTGGACAACTCATTGTGTTTGTGGATACAGACTATCATGGCTACCCCTTTGACACTTAACAGTGTAAAAACTATAGAGCTTGTTTCTTTGGGTTTATTTAATTGCTAATTATTCTTAGTCAGGTTTGCAGATGGTGACTGTGAAGAGTGCATGTAACAAAGAAGCAGGAATCGGGACACATTTTTCCTCAGGTCCTGAACAGAAGCCAGATCACAGAAGTGCACATTAAAGAAGGGAAGTGTCTTTCCATTTCCCAGTGTTACTGAACTGTCTGCAATTAGCCCAGCTACTAGTATTTTCCATGGGTTTTTGTTTTTGAATGTATCTTTTTTTTTCCAGCCCCACATACAGAAGGAGTTCCACAATCTTTCTGCCGCCCTTTCTGGCCTTTATCACCTCTTTCCAAAATGTCTGCCTCCTATGGCATGTAGTGGAGTGTTAATTTCCTTGTGTGTCAGACACATCTTCCTGTCCCTTGAGGTCATGTTTGGAGAGTTCTAAATTGGAATTTTGATAGAAAACTGGTGACTTTCATTCTCTTCCTTCATTTCTACAGTGTTGTAGCTGCGTTGGTCCCAGGATACTAGAGAGACAAGGTGGGTGAGGCAATATCTTTTATTGGACCAACTTTTGTTGGTGAAAGAGACAAGCTTTTGAGCTTAGACAGAGCTCTTCAGGTCATTTTACAATCTCTTTGCTTGTCTTGAGGCCTTATTTATATACCCAGCCCAGCCATAATTTACATTATTATTGTTATTGTTATTTTATACTTAGGGCTAACATCTACTCTTTGAAAGATCCACAGGAGTAAATGCTTCCTAAATAGTGTCATTGTTCTTGCAAGTTACACCGATGCTGACTTGGAAATCTGTACTGGCCGAGGGAAGGGTTTAGACAGATGTGTTCTGGTGGAATACAGGGTCAGTGTTTCAACAGCAGCTACTCTTGCCCTCAACCATGCCTCCTGCGGAGGAAGTTTATAGCATAAACCTGTTGGTTTTGTGGAAAGAGAGACAGATGCATCTACTGATTGGTACAGAAGCAGCTGTCAGCCCCACAATTACTAGAGACCAGAGTCTCCCCTGAGATTTGTAGCACAGAATTTAATTATTAAATTACTTAATGCACTCTTTGGCTCACCTACACGGAATGATAACAGTACACACAGCTTTCAGACAAGTAACATAAATAGCAAACGGGGCTCTCTCAACATGTAACAAATCCTTTGGATGAGATGTGCACAAACCATAATGCGAGGAAAGAAAGAAAGAAAGAAAGAAAAAGAAAGAAAGAAAGACGAATAAGTTGAACCATCCCTACTGTGTGTCAGATACACATCCATTACTAATGAGGGCCTGTGCATACTTACTAACGCAGAACAACACTTAAACTCATCCTACACACACAACTCATCCTGGTACATACACAGGCATCCATGTACATCCACACACATACAGCCGCATGCACACTGCAACCATTCAGACAGAAAAAAAAACACTAGACAAATGTGCAAACAAATAATAAAATATATATTTAAATATAATTGCAATACAGTTGCATTGTCTTTTTACTGACCGGTGTGGCCACTGAAGAGCACTAGATTCTGAACTGCTGGAGGTTAAACAAGGCTGTGGATATGATATATCTGTTCACTAGGAAATGTATATAACAACCCTGCTGCCCACTAAAAACCACATGACACATTAGCTCATGACATTGTGCATGAATAGCTGTATAGGAAGCCTCAGCTAAGCCAAAAATATATGGAGACTGGTTGTTTTCTCCTCACCGTCGGCCCTTAGATTGTCAGCAATTTGGAGTAGGCACTAGGTTTTAGCAGCACCCACTGCAGTGGGACCCTGGCCATGATTGGAGACTCTGGTTGTCACCACAATAGGAATATTAAATAATAATAAAGAATCTACAGTATCTAATCAATGGTTTCCCAAAAGCAAAACCACGATCTCAGCTCCTCAGCTAGCAAACAGTGGCACGGCTCTGTTGATTTCAAGAGAAGATTATTTTAAATGGAACAACACCAGTTTATAGCAAGGGAGGATCTGGCCAACATTCTTAGTGTAGCTCATATCCTTTGCCTTCGCTTCCTTCCCTCCAGCTATGGACACCCTTGTGCCTTTGCAGGAAGGGGCAGCTGGCACCTCCATTTCCAGGAAGACTCCGTATGCTGCGGAGTGAATCTGCAGGCACCTACCTTTGTATTTCAGGCTTTTTCCCCTTGTCCTTCTGAGAGGCTTGAGGTTCTGGCTTGGTCTGTTGGATTGGTGAGTGCTGTCTCCTGCTGCTTCTTCTTGTTCATATTCCTGTTTGGATCCCATTGGTCTGTGAAACAAGGAAGAGAGGAGTGCTGACGGGATGAACATACCCAAGGCACTGTTGACACATATCATAACATATAGCTATGGCAAAACTTTCACACTGAGCTGAGAATATTCACTTTCTTACACTCCCACCTCCCTGGTCATGAAAGCAGTGTTATCCTACATGTCCTAACCCTACTGGGTAGAGTTATTCTGTTGCCTTTTCAACTATCCCTCTAACAGCCATCCAGCCCTACTCTGTGGATTGCTGCTGGCCCATGGAGCACTTGATGGAGGTGGCCTGGCTGGCCATTCTCCTTATTTCCAGCTGCCAAATAGATAGATAGCTAAAACACACTTGGTACTTCCTTGGTCTTACTCTTCCCCCAAAACAATTGCCATAGATGTCACAGGGACATTACGTGATCACAGAGAGTAGATGAGATGGCTGTGTGGTCATGGATGGGGTGGGCAGCAGATCTGTGCACTTGTGAATGGGAAGGGGAGGTGTCCTGAGCATGTGGTCCATGCTATGAAAAAATCTGAGAACCTCTGTCCTGCTGCAATGTGCAGAGCAATGTGCGGTGTGCGTTATGTGATACTGAACTACTCCCTTAGAGACTGCATTTAACAACAACAGGTGCACACCACCAGCCCCAACCACCAAAAACCGGAAAAAACAAAAAACAAAAAAAACCAAACTTACCAAGTGTGAGAGGCTGCAGGGCTTTCACAGCGCCCCCTACCGCCTCCCCAAGGTCGTCACACTAGCCCATGACAGCAGCTGTGCATACCACCCCTGGGCCATCCTGGGGAGAAGGCAGGGGCATGTGGAAACCCTACTGCTGCTGCAAAGCCTTTTTCTTCAGTGATGTGTTTTCATCAGAAGTGTGATGCTCATCGAATGAGATCAGGATGCCATGGCACGCATGGGTGCTTGTGTGCTGGATTGCTAGGTGATACATCTTAGGTTTAGTGACAGCGCCTGCTATACTCTAGGTGTGTGTTTTCCTGCGGTACCTCATTTCACACAGCATTGTGCGAATCCTCGGCACACACCCCTAATGTGGTTAAAAGGAAGCGATTCCCCCAACTGCTGGAAATTCACACGCAAGTCCACCCGCAGTGTATTTCTCCACACCATCATTCTAGAACTGATGAGGATGATTCCCGCGTACAAAGGCCATGTCTGGACGAAAGATCCGTGGCAGCAAAGAAACGTGCTCATGCAAGCAGTATGCTGTGTGCTGAAATGATACACGTGTTTGAAGGCAAATCATGCCACTCTATATACTTGAACAGGGATCATTCAATCTTCAAATATCTTTAGCTTCTAGGATTATTTTTATCTGTACTGCAGTAGCAGCTGGCAGTCCCAGTCAGGAATCCAGGCCTCATTGCTCTAGGCGCTGTACACACATATAACTAAAAGTCTACCCCAAAGAGCTTATAATCAGAACGGCTTCCTGTTTTCCTGGGGACTGAACTATTTTACTTTGGAGCTTCCCAGGGTCTTTCCTCAAATATGCTTTCAACGAGATGTAAAGAGCTCAATGTACTCTAGATCTACTTAATTACTCATTTCCACACCTAAAGTGAAATGGCTCTGTTGTATGACACTAAATTGAAAGCTGACTGTATAATCTATCAAGGTAATAATGTTCAACGCTACTCACAGGTAACCTAATTATCAACATAGGGGCCAAGGAACATGCATAAGTAGTTTTAAACAGAGGAGCTAGCAAGTGAAAATGAAAACATTACATTTGCGTTAATAATATAAAAGAAAAATTACTGTAGTGAGGTGTGTCGAAGATGGTTGGTATCTTGGTTTGTTTTAGGAAAGTTGTCTGTGATTCATTGCTAACGGTGAGAAAGGCAAGATGAAGAGAAGCAATGATACAGTGTATACATGGCACGGTTACTGTAGTAATTTCCTTGAAATAATTAACAGTTAGGAGGAGGTTCATATGCTATTCCAGATGTGAAAGAACAACAGATGGGCAGCTTTCTAAGGCTCTGATAATAAAATGACCTAACACTCTATTTAGAGAAACAAATTCTTCTCTTTGGCTGTTTACAGATTTTAGAAATATCACGATAAGCAAATCCAGACAGTTCAAAGCAATGATATAAAGGACAAGTGGATAAATAATGACCCAACTTTGTTACGAAACAGAGTGTAACTGTTGTATTGCTAATATAAACACAGATGACCTTTATATTTGCTCAACTTTTCGTCCTTAGCACAGGAAACAGCAGATGATCTTTATCAGACAGTAGAATCTTTCACTTTGCTTCTACTATTGAGCTGTGGGGCAGATTCTTATGCTGACTTTAAGGGCATGACAATGTCATTATCTTTTCAAAGCACATGCTGAAAACATGATATGGAGTGGAGGAGAAAGACATATGGCTTCCTGTAGCCTGGGGATAGCACGAACCTGGGCGACAGGCATCCATGCCCATAGTTCTCCTTTTAATTTTCACAAAGCGAAGTCACAACATGAATAAAGTTCACAGTAAAAATAAAGCTGCAAAGCAAGAGAGTCCTATAAATATAACCTGGTAGGACAACATGTCAGCAGTTGCACGTTCATTTTTATACAAATACAGCTAATGAATGTTGAAGGTTTCTGTATCCAGGGAATCTTTTACCTGGCATTGGAAGAATTTGAATTTGTTCTTAGTAATTCATGTATTTGCATTACAATAGCACCTAGGCCCTAGCCAAGATCGGGCCCCCACTGTGCTAGAAGCTGCACAAACACACAGTGAGAGACAGTCCCTGGCTCAGTGAGCTTCCAGTCTAAACAGAGGTGAGACAACAAGTGGCAGAAAAGTGATATATTTATCCCCATTTTACAGATGGGGATTTCAGGCCCACAGCAATTAACTGACTTGCTTAAGGTCGCACAGGAAAGTCTGGGGCAGAGTCAGGAACTGACCCCAGATTTCCCACCTCTTAGTCCCGTGCTTTAACTACGGTATGTCCTCCCACTCTGCCGGGGGAAATTCAAGAGAAATTATTTCTATTGAAACACAATTAGTCAGGGTTTAATGTATGCTACTAATTCCCTTTCCCCTCCAATTATTAGGATTAATTCATATTTATAGAAAGGTCATGCCCAGAGGCCCCAGTCACAGTCACTTTTGTGCTGACACATAGAACCACACAGCTCTTGGCCCAAAGACGTCTGTACCTCACTCCTCTGCCACAAACAAACATGACACAAGACATTCTGCTGTTTGGTGCACATGGTCAATGCTGAATCCAAGGGAACAAATTCCAAACAAACAGCAAGCCTTTGATAAAAGCCTTTGTGGGTTTCCCCCTCCCCTAGGTGAGTGCTGCAAGCCAGCAGGGATGGGGCAATGCATCTCTCTTTGGAACTGAGAGGTGCCAAAGAGTGGCTAGTGGTGCCTGATACAGAGTGGGTATGAAGACAATACAGTGAAAGCCAGTATGGAGTGAGGGACAAGGCCAGTAGGCAGGGCAAGCACTGGGGGTGTGGGGACATGCCAGTGTTGGGAAGGATCCTGACTATGGGAAAGGAGCTGTGCATTGGACCACAGCATCCCCAGCAGTTGGCATCTGGGGTGGGCCCACATACTCATGGCCAGTGTCTGGAAGGGGCCCAGGTACCCAATGGCCAACACCCAGAAGAGGCCCATGTACCCAATGGTTGGCACCTGGAAGGGGCCCATGTACCAAATGGCCAGTGTCTGGAAGGGGCCCAGGTACTCAATGGCCAGTGTCTGGAAGGGGCCCAGGTACCCAATGACTGGCACCTGGAAGGGGTCTGGCTACCCACTGACCAGCACCTGGAAGGGGTCTGGGTACCCAAGGGGTGGTGCCTGTAGAGGGCTGACGTACCCAACCGCTGGTGCCAGGGGAGGGAGGACCATACTCAACAGCTGGTGCCAGGCAGCAGCCACCATTTTTTAGTATGCAACACTGGTGCTTTGGGAGATGTGTCAATGTATATGGCTACAAAATTTTTCAGGAAGCTGTTATCCATGTGGCTACTAGGTTTGGAGCCGTATTCATCCAATCCCTCCATGGCAGGTGTCTCACTCTTCCTATCAGCCCCTGCTCGTGTAGATCCCAGCTCTTAACATCCCCTGTGTTCCTGCATTTGCAATGAAAGGAGGGAAGAACAGGAAGAACATGTTTCTATTTACTTTTTTCAAATATTATTGGATTTAACTTTTTTGCCTCTTCCTCCATTTACTTCTGCACCACTGTTCCTCCCCCATTTTCCATGGCCCAATCCAACCCCTATTTTCTCAGCAACTACGCCTGGATGGTGCATCTGCTCTCAGGATGTTGTTCACAAAAGCTAAATTGGAGATTTAAACTTGGCAATAATTAGCATTTATTGACAGTCTGCATCTTAGGTCCCAATTCAGCAAAGCAATTAAGCAGATGCTTAATTTTAAGCACGTATTTGAATGCTTTACTGAAACTAGGCATTGGGTCACACATTCACCACAGAAGTTTGGGGAATGGTGCCCAGCTGCAGACCAAGGGGCAGTCGCAAGGCAGGTGAAACACTGGCAATAGCAGTCACTCATCAGTTGGCACTGTTCCCATCCAGAAGGGGGTACTGTGCTATTCCATAGAGCTGCCTGGAGATGACATTAGGCTTGGTTGTAAGATGTCCTTGGGATTCATATTACAAAGGTACAGGTTTGGTCCCTTAGGCTCTGAGCAGCATTGTATAGATATCTCATGGTGTACAGGGTGTAGAAAGTTCCTTTGCCAAAGAATTGTCCCGTTTGATCCAACTGATAGAATATAACTAGCTTTAAACTTGCCTGCTGAGGAAGCTAGGCTGGGAGAGTGCTTTGAAAGTAGCGCCTCAGGGCACTGAACTCTGTTAGAACAATATCATCGGGCTCCTTAGCTCCACAGTGGAACACAGCTCACCTCTAAACTACCTGCAAACTGCTATTAAGGGAAGCAGTCATGAGCAGATTTTAATGGCATACTCCAAGGCAATGCACTTGGCTCTGAACATTACATTCCAGGACATTGCCCATTGTCCCTTCCTCTGCCTATCTCTAACATGGCTTCCCTGGCAGTCTGCCACAATGTCTGTGGAAAAAGCTAAACTGGGAGCTGTTGAACACTTTCCTCAACATTATCACCAGTCAAGCAATATCAATTAGAAGTGTGGGCTGCTAAGGAATTCCTGGTGGAGCTGGGTTGAGGCTTTCTATACAAGGAGGATGAGTTCTAGGGACTGGACTTCCATGAAAGCATGTAGTGCTTGTTACTTAAAATTGTCCACAAAAGTGAATGAGACGAAAAGGAGAACTCAATGAATTATAGAATGGAAAGTACACCATTGTTTCCTGATTTCTGAACTTTAGTGGATTCCCAGAAAACTGAAACAGAAACTGATCAGAGATAAACAAGCCCTGATTGTGGAGCAGAGAAAAACTCCAGTCTACCTGATGAAACTTGTGTAGAATTACAACAGTGCTGGGAACATGTACAACAAACTGGGAGCAAACTGCTGGAAGAGAATGAACAGGAGAAGACTCCCAAAGAGGAATCTACTGCTCACAGTCAGGAATTACAGTTTTTGTGCCATTTTATGCATCACAAGGCAATGGAAATAAAAAATGAGACAAGATAATATGAACTTTCAAAAAGAGCTCAGTCCCCACTCAGACACCTACATAAAGGGCTCAGATTCAGAAAACTGCCCAGCACCCAGCAGTTCCAGCTGAGACCAGTGGAGAATTCCCCACTTCCTTCATCTATTGATAACAGTGGAAATGCTGGGGCCATTGGAAAATCTGACATCCTCCCCTCTCCTTTTTGGGAGGGGCTGTGCATAAATGGGTGCTGAGCTCTTTGGAAAATCTGTCTCAAGAGTCCTTCTGCAGTATTGCCAATCCCTAAAGTTCAAAAAACCAGAACATGAATCAGATGGTCCAAAATCAGGAGACTGACTTAAAAATCCTGAAAAAAGAATAATAATAATAATAATAATAAAAAATACACTGAGGGTTCTGGTTTTTTTGTCTTCTGGTTTTTGAGCCTATAAGATGCCTTCAGGCCACATTTTCAAACTTTTCTCCACTACCATGAAAGCTTGAAATTTTTAATGACAAATGGAAGCTGAGATATCTCACGTCAGCCCAAGCCTCAGGAAACACAGCTTTAAGAAATACGCCAAATATCATGAGAATTGGCAATGCTGCTGCTGTGCCTTGTTACGCCAGCTGTCTGGGATCACTCTGTAATGTTACCTGTACCCTACATGTGCAATGAAGACACACAATGGGCAGAGTTAAGGATAGACTTTCTGCTTTTAGGCTGGAATTTCCTAGTCATTTGTGCAACAACTTCGTTGTCACTTACAAAGGCACACTATTACCGTTTTTATTTAATTTACTGTTCAATGTTCATAACTCTTATAAACTTGGAAGGGGAGTTCTCGTCCTCATTTCTTTGTTTATTTCAATCTTTTTTGTTTGCAAACACTGATTTCCGCACTTGGAGAAAAAATAACATTGTCCCTCTGAAAGATGAAGGTAAGCCAGAACAAAAACCATGGATCCAAATATCCCCAGACTTTGGGGTAGTCAAAATCTTGACCTGAAGCTCAATTCTGCAGTGTACAGCCATCTTTCATTTTTATATAAGTACAGTCAGACTTAATATGGGCGGCTCATAATTTTCCTGCAAAACAGTTTGCTATTGTGTTCAAGTTGCTTCTGTGGGTTCTATTTCCATTAAACAACAAGAAAAGAGTAGATTAAAAAAATCCTAAAAAATGATACATTTAGAATCTGGAGAATATTCCTTGCCATGGCCCAATTCAGGGAAAGTATTTAAGGATGTGCTTAAATCCATCCCTACCCAGCTAAGCACTTTTCTGTATGCTTGAAGTTAAGCATGTGCCTATGTGCCTAAGCTTCTTAATAGTATCCTTGCAGATTTAAACCCCACTCCTGCAAAGATTTACACATACCTAACTTTACACACAGTGGAGCCAATTTCACACTACGGAAGCCAATGGGAGCTTTGCTATTGACTTCAGCGGGCATAGAAGCAACCCCCACAAGTCAGTGTGTAAAATGAAGCCAGGCGTAAGCCTTTGGCAAGATGGGCCTTTGTTTGTTCTTTTATGATTTTAAGACAAACAAGTTGAGATCTAAATGACCACGGAAAATTAAATACACTCTTATCCTTTGTGGTTGAGGACAAGATGAAACAAGAATCTGTGCAACATATTTCATGCTTGTGTTTATCTAAGAAAAACATTTTCTTAATTCATTTGTTTATTCTTCTTTACTTTTAGCCTCGCTTTCTTCATCATTCAAAAAAAAATAAAAGTCAATGGAAGAAAGCCCCCAAACACCTGGCAGTTGATTTCAATGATAAACGATTAGAAGGCAGATCCAGCCATGGCTCAAATGAAAACAGAAAAGCTCAAGCTGATGTAGCCATGTCTCCTTTAGCCGAGTTAACCTAACTTAAATGCAGGCTGCACTGCAGAGCTGGCTCTGCCGATTTGTTCTAATTGGCAGCATTAGTCACCCATGTGGCACTAGTGTAATTTTCTTTTACAAGCAGTTTCACAGAATTAAGAATAATGGATTGTTTTCCAATAGATGTAATTAAAAAATTGATGGAGCAGTTTCACTATTTCACTGTGCTGTTAGTTAAAGATTGGAAAGTGAATGTCACTGAAGAAATAACCAATTGCATTTATGGAGATTATGGGTCTGTTTTGTGTGGCAGTTTTTCAAACAGGCTATAGTATTATCCCCATTTATCCAAAACCCTATCATCCGAACCTCCGCATTATCCAAATGCCTTCCTTGTCTCACAAGTATCTCATGCTGGGGGACAAAGAAGGGATTTGGGTAATACAGAGGTTCGGATAATAAAGCAGAGATCCCCAGCCAGGACTCTGAGGAGGAGGAAGAAAACGAGTCTGTGACTAAAGAGGAGACCATCCTGCTGCTAAATGGATCCTGTGGCAGGCATGGAGTCCTCTGCAGCCCTCCTGTCCTGGGAGCAAGGAAGCAGGGCAGAGCACAGACTGCTGACCACTGCGAGGAGAAAGATGAGCCCCCGGCCAGAGGGGAGGCCACTCTACTACTGACTAGCTTCTGTCCTCTTGACTATCCAAATTCCCCATTATCTGAATAAAAATTGTCCCCCCCCCAGACTGTTTGGGCAGTATACTGTATATAGGGACTGAAGGTGGGATTACAAAGAAGCTAGGTGGGGACTCTCTTACTGTCCTTTGGAAATTCTCAGCTTTAGGCTGGGATTCCCCACTCCAGGACATTGGTTTCATGCCATGCAGAATTACAAGGTGTAGAACTGGTATAACAAAGTGGAGGATCAGGCCTTGATACTTTCAATATTTATTTAGATTTCAGTTTTAGACGAACTCCACACCAAAGAAAACCCACCCCCAGCCAAGCTGTGGGGGATCCTCCACATACGTTTATTGCACAAGAACATAGGAGATAGAAACTAAGAAGTGAGCAAGGCACAGAACTTCTTCCTCCCATCCAAACACACATCATGTAGTAACCAGTCATGTGACCAAAACACCGCTGACCCATGATACTTTCCTTCCATGGAGATATGATTGCAATACGTGTAGACACACCTGAGCTAACTGTGATGTAATGTAGTGATACTCAGACCTCAGGAGCCAAATCAGCGATTAACATTCCCCAAAAGAGCCAGAGTAGAGTAAATTCATTGTTTCATTTACATATATATATATAATTCTCACAGTAAAATGACTGATCAAGTATTATTTTATCAACTACAATTGGTTAATAACATAGTAAAAGCCTCCTAATTGGTTAATAGCTTAGATTGCTTAATAATTAAATCACATGTTTTCATATCATGTGCTGCAGTCTGAGTATCACTAAGCTAATGAGATCAAAACTTGCTCAAGAACAATAGCAGTGACACCGTGGCAGCAGAGGCTAGCCATTTGAGTACATACCCAGAGCGAGCCCATGTCACCGCTACTCCATCGCTATTGTTACTCAAGCTAGCTGAGGTCTGTTTAGCCATGCTGCAATCACACCTATTGATGACAGTGCAGACTTAACCTAAGAGAGAAATCTGACCCATGACTATCTTATCTGTCTGCTGGTACATGCTCAAACTGATGGACTTGGCAGTGTGTGTGCAGAATATCAGGCAATTCCAGACCTTGGGAGCATCAGAGAAAGAGCTTTTCTTGGTAAAATCATTAGAACACATCATGGAGTTGTGACTTCTTTTTCAGAAAGATACCACAATGATAATCACAGATGTTTTAAGTTTACCCCAAAACTTCTGTTTCAGTCATTTGATGATTTAGATAAAACTAGGTAACTCCATGAAACTATGAAAGGCTCTCAGCTAGGGCCTCCAAGTCCAGTTCCAGCTCAGAACTCTTCCACAATTCAAAGGGTTTTGTTTGGTTCCACTTGGCATATTATTGAATATTTTTAAAACACCTTCCTTCTAATTTAGGATCATAGGAATAATCAAACCAGATCAGACCTGAGGTCCGTCTACTTCAGCATCACAGGGGGGCTGGCCATGTTCTTTAAACTGATTTTCTGCTTTAAATTCCTAAGGCATATTCACCTGACTTGACTATTCCATTTGTCTTAGCTTTGAAGGCCCAATAATACATGCTGAGCCTTTTACAGGCCCTGAAAATTTGTTATTAAAGTGTGCACCATATAATACTGAAAAGTATCAGTTGCCAATAATGCCCACATCACTTAATGGTGTGAGTTATCCATATAATAATGCCTAGTGCCAGACTTTGCGTACACCAGTCTATCACAGAGGGCCACGGTGGCAGTCAGCTTCTGTATGAAAGCATAATTTTTCTCATCCCCTCTCGGACTGATCACAGGTTGTGATCAATGGCTCCATGTTTAGTTGACAGCCTGTATCAAGCAGAGTGCCTCAAGGGTCGGACCTGGGGCTGGTTTTGTTCAATATCTTCATTAACGATCTGTAGGATGGTGTGGACTGCACTCTCCGCAGTGGTAGGGATAGGATACAGAGGGATCTAGACAAATTAGAGGATTGGGCCAAAAGAAATCTAATGAGGTTCAACAAGGAGAAGTGCAGAGTCCTGCACTTAGGATGGAAGAATTCCATGCACTGCTGCAGACTAGGGACTGAATGTCTAGGCAACAGTTCTGCAGAAAAGGACCTAGGGGTTACAGTGGACGAGAAGGTGGATATGAGTCAACAGTGTGCCCTTGTTGCCAAGAAGGCTAATGGCATTTTGGGCTAAGTAGGGGCATTGCCGGCAGATCGAGGGACGTGATCATTCCCCTCTATTTGGCATGGATGAGGCCTCATCTGAAGTACTGTGTCCAGTTTTGGGCCCCACACTACAAGAAGGATGTGGAAAAATTGGAAAGAGTCCAGCGGAGGGCAACAAAATGATTAGGGGGCGGGAGCACATGACTTATGAAGAGAGACTGAGGGAACTAGGATTGTTTAATCTGCAGAAGAGAAGAATGAGGGGGGATTTGGTAGCAGCTTTCAACTGCCTGAAAGGGAATTCCAAAGGGGATGAATCTAGACTGTTCTCAGTGGTAGCAGATGACAGAACAAGGAGTACTAGTCTCAAGTTGCAGTGGGGGAGGTTTAGGTTGGATATTAGGAAAAAACATTTCACTAGGAGGGTGGTGAAGCACTGGAATATGTTACTTAGGGAGGTGGTGGAATCTCCTTCCTTAGAGGTTTTTAAGGTCAGGCTTGACAAAGCCCTGGCTGGGATGATTTAGTTGGGGACTGATCCTGCTTTGACCAGGGGGTTGGATTAGATGAGCTCCTGAGGTCTTTTCCAACCCTGATTTCTCTATCTAAAGTATCAACTCCTCCGTTGCGTTTATTAACACAGGTTCCACCCCACCAACCTCTCCAGACAGAAGCTGGCAAACAGGCTCTGTCCTAAGAAGGAATGTGTTGCGAGCCTTAATTTGTATTTAGCCAAAGTAAAACAGAGTCATCAAGGAAAGGGCAGTTCGCAAAGGCGTTCGATGTTGAAAAACCAGCAGGCGTATCCTTCTGTGCCTCCTGGGTGTCATTATCTCGAATGGTTTTCTATGCAGGAGATGGAAACTAGCTATAAAAAGGCAGGCGAACACTCCAAGCACCGTCTCTCTTTTCCTTGCTCATCACTTCACTGCACCTTGAAGAGACAAGGAGCAGCCATTGGACACTGGGGGGGGGCCCTGACCTTTTAGGGTTCAGTCAGTAAACGCCTGAACGGATTGGTGAGAAAACGTGTTGATCTAACCTATTTTTGTTAAGTTGGCATCGTAAGCATTTTATCTTATTTTTCTTGTACCCATTTCTGTGTTATGCTCATTTACTTGTATACATCTTCTTGTTTAGTTAGTAAGTTAATTGTTGTATCTATTCCAGTGGTTCAAGTTTAACAGTCTGAGTGTCATAAACAGATGGTTAAGGGTTAATGTCTCTTTTACTGTAAAAGGGTTAGAGGTCAGTTGACCTGGCTGCACACCTGACCGAGGACCAATGGGGCCAACGACATTTCAATCTTGGTGGAGGAAAGTCTTTGTGCGGTGCTTGTTGTTTTGTTCGTTGTTGCGCTCTCGGACTGGCAGGGGACCAAACGTACCCAGCTTCGCCATCTTTCTGAATCGTCTTTCATGTTTCATTAGCCAGGGCAGCGGATTTAGTCTTTCTGTTTGTTTTTTCTTAACTTGTATCTGTCTTTTTGTGGAAGGATTTACTTCTGTTGCTGTAACTTGTATCTCAGGCTGGGGGCGGGTCCCTTCTAGTCTATATGATCTGGTTACCCTGTAATGCATTTTCCATCCTGATTTTTACAGAGATATTTACCTTTTCTTTTCTTTAATAAAGCTTTCTTTTAGACCTGCTTGATTTTCCTTGTTTTAGCATCCAGGGATTGGTCTAAATCAACCAGGGACTGGTGGGGGGAAGGAGGGGGAAGAGGTTATTCTCTTGGTTTTAGATCAAGGCGTTTGGATCTGGTGTAGCTTCAAGGCAACCCCGGGAGGGGAGGTTGGGGGGGGAGTGGGGAGGTTAATTTTCTCCTTGTTTTAAGACCCAAGGGGTTTGGGTCTTGGGTTCCCCAGGGAAGGTTTTGGGGGAACAGAAGTGTGCCAGACACAGACTTCTGGCTGGTGCCAGCATATCAAATTTGAGCTAGTAATTAAGCTTAAAAGTGATCATGCAGGTCCCCACTTCTTGAACCCTAAAGTTCAAAGTGGGGAAAAAACCTTGACACTGTGTAACTCCATTTTGGGTAACAAGTTGTGTGTATATTATTTCCTTAAAGGAACAACAGACTCAATATATCTGTACTGTCCAGGAGAGGGCTTGGCAATACAGGACATGCATTTCTGGGGGAAGATCCAGGACTAGAGGAGTGTTGGGGTCACCCTGCAGCATAACCCAGGCTGGTAAGAGCCAAGGTGTAGCTGGCTGGCTAGCTGCAGCACACACACCGACATTGCTGGGAGTGACTTACATGCTGAAGGCTGTTTGTGAGCAGTCGAGGTTGGAGGCTGCAGCAGCAAGGCATTGTAAAGGGCACCCCAGGTTACATAGCAGGGGTGACACAGCCACTCATTAGCCTGGATTGTGCCATGGTATGTCACAATATACCCTCCCGGTCTTGCAAATACAAGAAAGAAAGAAAGAAAGAAAGAAAGAAAGAAAGATGAAACTGTGATAGATAATTTGCTAGTACTTTACACTAAAAATAGCTTTTCTTGATTCTGAAACGTACTGAATTGTCTCTCTGACTTGTTTTCATATTTGGAGCTACCACTGTGCCTTACATAAAACAAACCTGGGATGTGAGGTTCTATCAATCAGGCAACATGATTCATTAACAAGGAAAGAAGCTGACAATTCAAGTGACGATGAATTAGAGGTTGTAAGTCAGGATGAGATGACTGCACTTGTATATTTCACCTTTATCTTTTTTCTTTATAAAATAAAAAACACCCGGTGATATATGTGACACTTCACTCTGAAGGGCTGGGCGCACCATTTACAACTGCAGCAAAGGAAGTGAGAACTTTCCCACTGTGCTTTATAAAATACATGTCAGCTTTGGCCTGCAAAGACCTATCAAAGAATTCAGAGTACACTTGCTAAGACAATTATATCCCAGAGCCTCTTGCAGAAAACACTTACAATTTTTGCATGGTTGACTGAGTTCTGGAGGTTTGCCTTTGATGTAGATGAGATAAGTAAAATATGAAACATCATGGATATCAAACTTCTCATCAGGGTCAGCTCTAGGTTTTTTGCGGCCCCAGGCAAAAAAAAATTTGGCTGCCCCCATCCTAGCCCAGGGCTGCCCCCCGCACTCCTCTGCTGCCCCAGCCCTGGGCTCTCTGCACCCCCTGCCACCCCAGCTCTGGGCCTCCCCCGACCCACACCCCCTTGCTGCCCCAGTTCTGGGCTCTTCCCCCCTGAACCACATCTTCCTGCCATCCCAGCCCTGGGCTCTCCCCCCCCGCACCCTCTGCCACCCCAGCCCTGGGCTCCCCACCCCCTACACCCAGTGCTGCCCCAGCTCTGGGTTCCCCCCTTCCCCCTCATCAGTGCCCCCACATCCACACACCCCCTGCCGCCCCAGCCCTGGGCTCTGCCACCTCCACCCGCACCACCTGCCACCCCAGCCCTGGGCTCTCTCCCCCCCGACCTGCATCCTCCTTCTGCCCCAGCCCCGGGTCACTGGTAACTTGCTCCCAGGGCAGGTCATTCAGCAGGAATTTTGGATTTGCACAGAACACAGACAGGATTGTTTCCCTGCTCCAGGGCTGGCTCTATAGGCAGGGAGCTAACCAAGAAACTACAGCTCCCAGGGCCCCCTGTTGGTTCTCAGCTCCCAGGCTGGATCCCTGCCAGCTGCCGCCCCTGCAAATGGGCTGCCCCAAACAGCTGCTTGCTTTGCTGGTGCCTAGAGTTGCCCCTGCTTCTCATATTCTCTCACTTATTATTGTGAATATTACTGATGAAATTATTATGAGGAAAAGCTCTTGCCCACAAAGCTGTTTCTATGGGCTCATTTTAGTTTACCTTAATATAAGTTCCTCTGCATTATTTATTAGCTTTCTTGGTACTCAAAGTGAAGATTATATTTCACATTTTTTCCTCTCCAAAAATGACCCAATTCCAGGGACACTTTTCTTGGTCTATTAATCCAGACTGAACTCTAGCATCTCTACTAAGTTGGAACAGGGTGGAGTTACAAAGAGCAAAAATGGTGTAAGCAAGAGAAATTCTTAGAGTCTAACAAGCAGAAAGTGAGCTTCTGCATTTGCTGAACCCCACACACTCCACAGTCTGCCTAGGCTATGAAGACATCAAGGCAATTTGCCTGTTCAGAAAGGACAGTAACAATGTAGTAGAGCAACAGGTGTATTGTCTTCCTTTTGTGACCCTAGCTAGTGGTGACCACGCTCATGGGAATGATACAAAGGACTAAGTAAGCATGTCTTACCAGAGAAATGGCTTCTTCCCCAGTTTACTGACTATCCATAAGCCGAGAAATAATTATACAGGGGTCACAGTCCATAGATATTGGGATGTTATCTAGGGATGGTAATAATACCTAACTCTTATGTAAAACTTTCCAGCCCTCGATCTCAAAGCACTTTACAAAGGAGGTCAGAATCATTATCCCCATTTTACAGCTAGGGAAGCTGAGGCTCAAAGAGGTGAAGCCAATTGCCCAAAGTCACACAACAAGCCAATGGCAGAGCCAGGAATGAACGAAGAAAAGGGCCAAATCTTGGCCAGGTAGTTGTACTGCAGAACGGCAAGCAACAATCACCATATCCATGTGATGGTCCCCAGCTGACACTATCATGGGAGCATTGGTGGTGACTCTATAGTTAAGAATGAGTTTTTCACTGGCAGCAGGGATTAAGGACAAAATTTCAAAGCAGCTAAGTGACCTAGGAGCCTAAATCCCATTTTCAAAAGTGACTTAATCACTAGATGGGGAGGGCTCTGAGTTACTACAGAGAATTCTTTCCCTGGTATCTGGCTGGTTGGTCTTTCCCACATGCTCAGGATCTAACTGAGCACCATATTTGGGGTTGGGAAGGTATTTTCCCTGGGTCAGATTGGCAGAGACTGTGAGGATTTTCACCTTCCTCTGCAGCATGGGGCACGGGTCACTTGCAGGTTTAAATTAGTGTAAATGGTGCATTCTCTGTAACTTGAACTCTTTAAATCAAGATTTGAGGACTTGAATAACTCATCCAGAGGTTAGAAATCTATTACAGAAGCGGGTGGGTGAGATTTTTTTGGCTTGCACTGTGTACAAGGTCAGACTAGCTGATCATGACGGTCCCTTCTGGCCTTAAAGTCTATGAGTCAATGGGGTGTCACTGAAAGTCAATACAATTTAGGTTTCTAAATGCCCAAGTCACACAGATGCTTTTGAAAATGTTACTTTTTACCTGTTTGTTTCGTATGACTAATATAATCCATCTTCTCCAGTCCATGCTCTCAGATTATGCAACAAATTGTCTGAGAATTTGCAAGTCAATCTGTTAGTTTCTGAGTTAAAATGAATTAAGCAGGAGCTCTTTCGGAGTATTGCACCTTGGTTTGTTTCTTGGCCTCACTCTAGCTAACAAATAGCTTGTTACCATAGTTAAAACTAATTGAAAGCTCATGCATAGGCTACTTTTGAAGAAATTCTATTGCAGTCAAGACAAGTCATTAATATTTGTTCTCTCTAATAGCTGTGAGTATTATGGGCAGACTTAGGTCAATAGATCAGGTCATTTTTCAGTAGTGGGTCTGTGACATAAGAAGCAACTCAACCAATCATAATCATTCCTTCACAGTTAATTTGCAAGCTGCAATTCTAGTGTACATATGTGTCAAGAGTTTTCATTGGTATATTAATACATAAAACCACTGTGCTGTGTGTCAGTTAAGGTTGGACTACACAAAACATAGCTGACACAAAACCTAAAAACCAAGGAAATTAAAAGTTAAGGTAACCAACAGTACATACCCTCTTGACTCCATCCAGACACACAGCTAACCACTAGCACAATCACCACATGCTATAGATCAGTGGCCCTCAACCTTTCCAGAGTACTGAACCCCTTTCAGGAGTCTGATTTGTCTTGCGTACCCCCAAGTTTCACCTCACTTAAAAACTACTTGCTTATAAAATCAGACATAAAAATACAGAAGTGTCACATCATTCTATCACTGAAAAATTGCTGACTTTCTAATTTTTGCCATATAATTCTAAAATAAATCAATTGGACTATAAATATTGTACTTACATTGTAGTGTATACAGAGCAGTATAAACAAGACATTGTCTCTATGAAATTTTAGTTTGTACGGACTTCGCTAGTGCTTTTTAGGTAGCCTAGGCAAATATCTAGATGAGTTGATGTACCCCCTGGAAAATCTCTGCGTACCTCTGGTTGAGAACCACTGATGTAGAGAATGCAGACAATTTCTTCCCACTAGGCTTTTGGCCTACACTTAGAGTCACTTTTTTTCCTTTCAAAAGAGATAAGAGCATGGATTTGATTCCTGAACTAAAGGAATCAAGCCATGTGGTACGAATGTCACTAGTGAAGTTCAGTTGTTATATGGCTGGTGTGCTATACTATACTAATGATAATTAATTATTCTGCCTGGCAACAGTCTTTCCTTAGTGACATGGGGTGTGTTTCCGCAGTGCTGAGAAAGAAGATAACTAAGAAATAGGAATATACTTTGGACAAACGATTTCAAATAACACTTTGAGAGATACCCTTTTCTCTGGCTCTTCTGTATCTTAGATATTCATGCCTGCAGTTTTTCAGTATACATCTATTTATAAATAGTATCATATTGTGTCAAAAAAAAATAGCTCCCAGATGTAAATCATCTTGAAACCACAATGGAAACCATCCTGGCTGATCACAGGCACTACACTCACCCCACCCATACAGCACTGATACCAACACCATCAGAGAGATGAGGTAAGTGAGGGACTATCTTGTGTTGGACCAACTTCTGCTGGCGAGAAAGACAAGCTTTTGAGCTATACAGAATACTTCAGCACCCCTGATAGTCTCTCTATGGTCCTTATCTGGTCCCCATTACCACAGTATCTGAGCACCCGCCAAATCTTTCACATATTTATCCTCACACACACCACTGTGTGGCAGGGCAGTGCTATTATCCCCCGTTTGTAGATGGGGAACAGAAGCTAAGGTGACCAGATGTCCTGATTTTATAGGGACAGTCCTAATGTTCGGGGCTTAGTCTTATATAGGCGCCTATTACCCCCAAACCCCGTCCCGATTTTTCACACTTGCTGTCTGGTCACCCTAACAGAAGCACAGGCAGAATAAGTGACGTGTCCAAGGTCACACAGGAAATCTGTGGTGAAGCAGGGCACTGAATTCAGGTCTCTGGAGTCTCAGGCTAGTACACAGATAACTAGACGATACTTCGTCTAGCTTCGTCACTAAGCGACTCATGACAAATGTTGCAGACAGATTACAAAAAACAGAGACATCATAATATATACAACCCAGAGATAATAGTCTTCCAAGACTGCTCACCGCAAGAAACAAAATCATTTGCAGACTTTTCTATGAAACAATGAGAGCATGTAGACCTTAAGCAACTCCTACTGCAGTAAATATCAGAATTAGTGCTTTGCTGAATTGGGCTTTCTATAGCTTACAGTACCATCAGACATAGCTATTTAGGTGCTATGTGAAGCTATGTGGTTCTTTTAGAGGCATATTATTTTCTAGACACCTTAATGCTAATAATTTGTGGAAGTTTAAAAAAAGAAATGGATGCTTGTACTGAGACAAAGATATAATTTGGGATGTTAAGGCTATTAAAATATGATTATTTCTGTAAATAAATTAGGGTGTCATTCTCATTGGCACTACAACAAATACAAAAAAGTTAGAAAATAATCTGTATTTATTTAAGCAGGCAAAGAATCCTTGAGGTATACATATCAGATTAGTCAGACTGAACAGAATGGTGAGAAATTATTGTCTTGAGATGTTTTCATTGATTTCTTATAGATGAACTCTAGGTTGGAGTTATTGTTGTGACAGAAAGGAAAGCTTTCACGAGCTCACAATGCTTGTAAAAATTTCAGTAAAAAGCTCCACTAAATTCAAACTACTTAGGGGGAGAATGTAATTTTAGTTTCAAGCCGCTATCACAGGACAGATTTATGACTCATAACGTCTTCATTTGGTTATACATTGCTGTCTTGTTTTCAGCACCCCAAATCATGGCAGAGTCTGCTCTCTTCATTAACACCTGCAGCCAGCTTTCAGATCCTTTGTAAATTGTTGTGGTTTTTTGTTTTTTTGTTTGGTTTTTTTATAACAAACTGTTTTATCTCGGTGTTAACATTATATTTCATTATAGGGACATATGGGAGTGAAGGGCCAATTGCTACTTCTTTCATAAAATGGCTTTCTAAAGTTTAGTACACATCAGGATGAAAGTTGACACATGGGCCTGCATGCAATTTTTTTAAACTTGCCCAGATCTATTAATTTGCTTTCAGAGATGCTATGTCTGGAAGCTCCAAATATCATTTTCTGACCTCCCCCGGCAAAATAATAGTCTAATTTTTCAGTCACTTAGTCCTTTGCATGGACAGCTGCTCATAGCAATTAAAATGAAAATCTGAAGAGCTGAATTACTTAACTTTGCAAAGTGACCAATATTAGCCTTACTATTAATAGTCTGAACAGTCCAAGAGAATGTTCATTGAAATTCAGGGCAGCAATAAAATGTCAAGTAAACGGCAATTATCCTGCAAATATTCATCATATAATAACAGATAATAGTGTTTAGGAGTGCTGGGGATTACATCTAAGCACAGATTTTTCAAAAACGGAGGCCTAAAGTTAGGAGCCTAAATTCATATTTGGGCAGCTAAATAAGTGGCCTGATTTTCAAAGGTGTTGAGCCCCCAGCACCCTCATTGATCTTTATAGGAGCTAATGGGTTCTCAGCACCTTTGAAAATCAGGCCACTTATTTAGATGTCTAAATATGGGGTTAGGTTCCTAATTTTAGGCCCTATTTTTTGAAAATAGTGGCCTTAATTTCCAGGGTTTGCAAAAGGGAGATTCAATTCTTGTTATTTGTATTTTAATGTAGCCTTATACTACAGTATAAGGCAGGGGAGAGGAAAGGGGGAAAATGCTAACAATACGGGATGATGGGGCCTGCAAAGCTCCCTTGCTTATTGTCCCTGAAAATAAGTGTTCAATAAAGGCTTGATCCAAATCCCACGGAAGTCAACGAGAGTCTTTCCATTGACTTCAGTAAGCTTTAGTAGATCAGAGCTTAAGGTCCAAATCTTTAGGCTGATGCTCAATTTGGGCACTAGCTGGAGGGTGAAGGGAGTCTGGAGGAGGAAGAATGCCTCACTTCCAAGCTACAGGTCTGCTGTATGTTGACTGTTTCAGTCTATCCTACTCAGTGGAGACTCTAAAAAGACTTCTCCGGAGGAATCAGGTTCATCTCCACCACTTCCCAAAATAACAGAGAGGATTTGAGACCCACAGGTAGTGTGTCAGGTAGAGAGCCCCCAGCACAGGGAACCCTACACACAATCTCAACAGAAGTGAAAACATGGTCTGGAAGACTAATCAGACCCCCTCAAAAACTTGGTCTTTAGAATACAGCTCAGGACTATTTAAATGCAATTGATAAGGGAACATCATAGGCTAAATAGTTTCAAGGAATTTCAAGTGTCTTCTGGATTGTTGTGTGTATTTACTTAAGAATATAAGAGGAGTCATACTGGGTCAGACCAAAGGTCCATATAGCCTATTATCCTGTCTTCTGACAGTGGCCAGTACCAGCTTCAGAGGGAATGAACAGAGCAGGTGATCATAAAGTGATCCATCCCCTGTTCATGGTTTGTAATATAAGATTTAATCTTTTACTATAAAGAAAGGGAGATGAGGAGTGATTATAGAGATCCTGGTCCTCCACAGTTACCAGAGAGGACAAGGATGTGTTGCAGTGAGAAACTTAATAAAGGTAGGAGCTTCCTGATCAAGGAGTGCTCTGGCTGCTGTATAAAGCATACCTCTTTTTATATTCAGAGATACACCTATTTCATAGAGGTAGAAGGGACCCTGAAAGGTCATCAAGTCCAGCCCCCACCTTTGCTAGGCAGGGCCAAGTACTGATTTTGCCCCAGATCCTTAAGTAGTCCCCCTCAATGATCCAACTTACAACACTGAGTTTAGCAGCATACTGCTCAAACCTCTGAGCTATCCCTCCCCTCATATTATATGTGCCTTAATGACCCCACTGCAGATCTTCTTAGTCACCCTTCTCCAGTCCACCCACCCCCTGATGATGCCATGTAGGGCTCCCCTGTGGAGCAGAGTTTACTGCAAGACACAGGATGTCCACCCACTCTGAGATTCCCTAGCTTCCTATTCCTCTACCCCCTTGTTCATCAGAACCACTCCCCAGTTCAGTTACCAGGGAGCCGCTGTGGCTGCAGAAGGGGTGGGATTTGTGCTTCAGGGACCCGCCCCATGCTCAGGGATGTGAAGAGAATGTGCAATATCACAAAGCAGAGTAATCCGTGTGTCTGAAAGGGGCTCCTTGGCCTGCATGCTAAACTCTAGCTCTGTGCTATCCTGAGAACTTAGATATTGTGCAGCAGCACAGCTAAGCACATTCCCTTACTTGTGCCAAACATGGGATGTGGTCCGACCTTTATTCAGGTAGCAACAGCCTAAGAAAGGAAATCATTCAGTGTAAATTTGTCCAATCGCATGGTGGAATAAACAACACCCATGAACCTCCTCAGCAGCAGAATCAGCAGGGAACTGGTCACACATATCAGATGTGTTATTTTACAATTCATTAGATTGATGCAGAGCAGATGTAAGGACCCATTACCACGGGCACAGGACATTTGAGATATTTTTATTCATCTTCCACCTAACTCAGCTATTGAAACATAAAACATAGAGCTCATGCATATGTGGATCCAGCTGGGTGAATTTTTTCAGCTTAAATTTTTTCAACAAAAATTGCCCATTTGAAATTACTGAATTAATTGATTGATTAATTTGGCAATTACTGAAAATGTTCCTGAATTCATGCTGAATTTGACAAATTGTTTCAGCAAAAAAATCAACCAAAAATAAATTTAGAAAAATGTTTCATTTCAAAGTTTTTGAAACAAAATGTTTCCATTTTGATTAAGAACTTTTCAGTTTGAATTTTACTTCAATTTTATTTAAAAAGGTTTTAAAAATCTCAAAAACAAAATGAAATGTTTCATTTGACCCAAAATTGTGTTTTTTCAATTTTTTGGTTCAGCCAGCGAGCCAAAAAATCAGTTATTCGCACAGGTCTATATATGGAGCTGAAATCTGCATGAGCGAGATCTCACATCCATAGTAAAATGAGATTACATTCTTCCATATCAAAGGCTTTTACTAGTGATGTTATTAGAGTGAGATGTTCCTTGCATTCTAAGCACCTATTTTCAGCAGCCTATATCTTTAGCTAAACATTACTTTTTTGAGAGATGTGTTTCATATTTGATCTCAAAGCACTTTTTGGAAAGTCTCCTTCACATCCACTGGAGTGTTTCTGAATTAATCAGAAGCAGAAAAATCTTTCAGGTGTTAGGAAACACAACAAGCATGAAATCCCAGCCTCCTATGAAATCAATGGGAAATCTCTCATTGACTTCAATGGAGCCAGGATTTCACCCAAGGTTTTTTTCCACTGCGATAATTAAAAAAAGTCCCCCCCACCCAGCCCCGCCAAAAAATCCTATTGTAATGATAGCCACTGGAGTCAATAGATACTCTCTCATGCCAGGAAATAGAGGTAGAGTTTTTTGTATCCCTGATGTATGCCATGTGACTGGGGCCAGCAAATACAATGTAGTTTCTTATCAGCACTTCTGGGTGTCACCCCTTTATTACACATCCAGTCAGAAATAATGGGTGACCAGTTGTGTAGTTTAAATCATAGAATCACAGGACTGGAAGGGACCTCGAGAGGTTGTGATGTTGCACTCCATATGTTTTATGGAAATATGCTTATGAGTGTGAATATGATGTAACTGGAATATGCTTTATGTAAAAGGTCTCTTGTAAGGTATCATAATAAAGGTTATAAACTACTGAATATATTCCTCCTATTTGTATGCATGTATCATTCTTGTATCTGAAGCTAGAAATACAAAATATAACTCTGAAGTCCTATTGTAATTATGCAAAGTGGGGGCCATTAATGATGGTTTAGAATCTTATGGCTCCCATTGACTAGGACAATTGGTTGTAAATGGTTTATTTACCTGCAAGCCTTCCTGTTTAAGTGTGTGTCAACCCAGGAAGAATGGAGACTAGGGGGTCTTACAGTGACATGTGACCATGTCACATGATACTGGAATCCATCTTAATCCTTGCACTTTCCCATTGCTGAGGCGGGGTGGGGACAAGCACAGACAAAAGATTCTCGCCTTGTGCCAAAGCTATAAAAGAGGGTGGAGCATGACAAAAGGGGCTGCCAGTCATGAGAGAATCCCTGCTTACTGGTGAAGATGTCTGCTGGATCTAACAAGGACCATACCAGGGGAAAGGATTGGGCCCAGACTAGGAAGGAAGCTAGTCTGTGAAAGAAACTTATTGGAACATCTTTGAGGGTGAGATCTCTCTTTAACCAGTTTCTTAATGTATTAGGCTTAGACTTGCTTGTTTTGTTTTATTTTGCTTTGTGACTTACTTTGTTCTGGCTGTTATTACTTGGGCCCACTTAAATCCTACTTTTTATACTTAATAAAAATCACTTTGGTTTATTAATAAACCCAGACTAAGTGATTAATACCAGGGGGAGCAAACAGCTCTGCATATCTCTCTACCAGTGATATAGAGATGGAACAATTTATGAATTTACCCCGTGTAAGCTTTATACCAGGGATGGACAAAATTTTTGGCCTGAGGGCCTCATCAGATTTCAGAAATTATATTGAGGGCTGTGCCTTTCCAAACAGCCAGGCGTGGCCCGCCCCCCTCCCCCTATCCTACCGCCCCTGCTTCTCGTCCCCAGACGGCCCCCACGCAGACTCCTACCCCACTCAACCTCCCCATCCCCTGGAACCTCCATCCCTGACTGCCCCACGCTGCCCCATTCAACCCCTCTTCTCTTACATGACTGCCCCCTGGCACCCCTGCCCCATCCAACCCCCCTGTTCCCTGCCCTCTCACCACCCCGCCCCCTATCTACACCCCCGCCCCTGATCACCAGCCCAAACTCTCCTGCCCTCCATCCAACCTCCCCGCCCCGCTCCCTGCCCCCTGACTGCACTGCCTGGAGCACCGGTGGCTGGCAGTTCTACAGCCACACCACTGGGCAGCACAGAGCATTGTGCCGGTGGTGCACTGAGCTGAGGCTGCAGGGGAGGGACCAGAGGTTAGCCTTCCAGGCCAGGCGCTCAGGGGCTGGGCTGGAGGGTCCCACGGGCCAGATGTGGCCTGCAGGCCATAGTTTGCCCACCTCTTCTTTATACAGAGTAAAATGGATTTATTTGGGGTTTGGATCCCATTGGGAGCTGGGTGTCTGGGTGCTGGAGACAGGTGACCTGCTGAGCTGTTTTTAGTTAGTCTGCAGCTTTGGTGGTGTGGACCAGATTGGGGTCTGTGTTGCAGCAGGCTAGTGTGTCTGGCTCAACAAGACAGAGCTCTGGAGTCTCAAGCTGGCAGGGAAAATGGGCTCAGAGGTAATTTCAGCACATCAGGTGACAGTCCCAAGGTGGTCTCTGTGACCAAACCTGTCACAGAGGTCATCTAGTCCAGTCCCCAGCAGTCATGGCAGGACTCAGTATGATCTAGAGCATCCCTGACAGGTGTTTGTCTAACCTGCTCTTTAAAATCTCCAATGATGAAGATTCCACAACCTCCCTAGGCAATTTATTCCAGTGCTTAATCACACTGACAGGAAGTTTTTCCTAATGTCCAACCTAAACCTCCCTTGCTGCAATTTAAGACCATTGCTTCTTGTCCTAGCCTCAGTTGTTAAGAACAATTTTTCTCCCTCCTCCTTATAACAACCTTTTATGTATTTGAAAACTGTTATCATGTCTCCTCTCAGTCTTCTCTTTTCCAGACTAAACAAACCCAAATTTTTCGATCTTCCCTCACAGGTCATGATTTCTAGACCTTGAATCATTTTTGTTGCTCTTCTTTGTACTTTCTCCAATTTGTCTACATCTTTCCTGAATGTGGAACCCGAAATTGGACACAATACCCCAGTTGCAGTCTAATCAATGTGGAGTAGAGCGGAAGAATTACTTCTTGTCTTGCTTACAACACTCCTACTAATACATGCCAGAATGATGTTTGGTTTTTTTTCAACAGTGTTACACTGAATCAGAGGAGTAGCCTTGTTAGTCTGGATCTGTAAAAGCAGCAAGAGTCCTGTGGCACCTTACAGACTAACAGACGTTTTGGAGCATGAGCTTTTGTGGGAGCTTTTGTGGGTGAATACCCAATTCGTCAGATGCACGCATCCGACAAAGTGGGTATTCACCCACAAAAGCTCATGCTCCAATACATCTGTTAGTCTATAAGGTGCCACAGAATTTTTTGCTAGTGTTACACTGTTGACTCATATTTAGCTTGTGGTCCACTATGACCCCCGTTTCTGCAGTGCTCCTTCCTAGGCAGCCATTTCCCGTTTTGTATGTGTGCAACTGATTGTTCCTTCTTAAGTGGAATACTTTGCATTTGTCCTTATTAAATTTCATCCTATTTACTTCAGACCATTTTTCCTATTTGTCCAGATCATTTTGAATTATAACCTATCCTCCAAAGTACTTGTAACTCCTCCAAGCTTGGTATCATTCGCAAACTTTATAAGTGTACTCTCTATACCATTATCTAAATCATTGACGAAGATATTAAACAGAACTGGACCCAGAACTGATCCCTACGGGATCTGACTCGTTACGCCCTTCCATCATGACTGTGAACCATTGATAACTATTCTCTGGGAATGTTTTTCTAGCCACTTATGTACCCACCTTATAGCAGCTCCATCTAGGTTGCATTTCCCTACTTTGTTTATGAGAAGCTGAATAGCAGCCCTGGGTTCTTTTTGAATAATATCTAGGGTGTCTTTTGTTAGTTTGTGATATCCTTCCAATATTTTTTGAATAACAAATACAGTTGAATGTAGTGGGACTGATTTGCACACTCCCCATAAAGCAACAATTTGCTGGATTTTATTTGGTCATTACTCCTAGATGAACTGTATAGTTAAGGGCTGACATGCCTTGGTAGAGCTGAGGAGTGAGGGGAAACTGTATTAATCCTGTCTGCCTTAAACTGTTTTAAACTGAAGTCCCTTTAACTGGTCTGACTTTATTAAACTAAAGTCCCTGAAACTGATCCTTTACCTTCAGGAACACGGAAAGCAAACCATAAGCATGAGACCCTACCACTTCAATGTTAGTGCTTTAGCTCACTCACTAGTGGTATAGGCTTTTAGTTCAGAACATCAAGTGTTCAAACCCCACTAGCAGCCTATGCAAGGTAGGCTATATGTGCACAGATAAAATAATAAGTGTGAAACAGATGGATATCACTCAACATCAGCCTGTTTAAATAAGAAACTGAATCCTTCTCTTCATGGTCTGTACACGTCTTTGGAAATCCTCTTTCTTATTTTTAGCATCCTAATGGGCACAGCTGGGTTGTTTTTAAAGGTTGTTGCATCACTAATGCAAGAAAAGAAAACTCTAGTATCTGATATCTCAATATGCATGAGCTAATAGTATGGGGAAGCCAGGGTCAGACTTTGGCTAATGCAAATTCTGATGGGATGCTTTTGTTTGACATAGACTCTCAGACTCATAGACTTTAAGGTCAGAAGGGACCATTATGATCATCTAGTCTGACCTCCTGCACAATGCAGACCACAGAATCTCACCCACCCGTGCCTGTATCAAACCTGTGTCTGAGCCATTGAAGTCCTCAAATCATGGTTTAAAGACTTCAAGGTGCAGAGAATCTTCCAGCAAGTGACCTATGCCCCACACTGCAGAGGAAGCCTCTGCCAATCTGCCCTGGAGGAAAATTCCCTCCTGATCCCAAATATGGTGATCAGCTAAACCCTGAGCATGTGGGCAAGACTCACCAGTCAGCACCCAGGAAAGAATTCTCTGTAGTGACTCAGATCCCACCCCATCCAACATCCCATCACAGGCCATTGGGCATATTTACCGCTAGTAGTCAAAGACCAATTAATTGCCAAAATTAGGCTATCCCATTATACCATCCCCTCCATGAACTTATCAAGCTTAGTCTTGAAACCATTCAGGTTGCATATCTGGCTATGGCTACAGCATAACGTTCAAGTACTCATTGGACAACCTGTTTCTTCAAATGTGGGACTAGGGACAAAGAGTAAGCAAGTTTCTACCTAATCCCAACAATTCAAAGAGCTAGTGGCTGACATGCATCTGACGCAGTGGGGATTCACCCACGAAAGCTCATGCTCCAATGTGTCTGTTAGTCTATAAGGTACCACAGGACTCTTTGCTGCTATACATTGAAAGAAACCCACTGATGCTGACAGCTGCTGTCTTAGCACAAGTGACCAAGAGCAGCCTCTCACTATCTGCACTCTTATCTCAGCTTATCCTGAGCTAT
Source organism: Chelonoidis abingdonii (assembly GCF_003597395.2). Taxonomy (NCBI): domain Eukaryota; kingdom Metazoa; phylum Chordata; order Testudines; family Testudinidae; genus Chelonoidis; species Chelonoidis abingdonii. The sequence continues at coordinate 133,371,120 of NC_133774.1, forward strand.
CAGAAAGCAGATGGAGCGTGATGCTTTCACTAACAGGAATTAAGCACGCTTGAGAAGTTTCTGGTGGAGACACTTCAGAAGTCAAGTATGGGATCTAGCCATCCCTTTGATTGTGTACTATAATGCAGACACTGTCATCATTGTGAAAAGGAAATAAGCTAATTGCCAGAGTGGCTGAACAAGCTCATTGATCCAGGATGGCAGTAGTAGGTGGAAAGGATTTATTTCCTTACTATAGGAAATATACTGCAGATGTTTGGGGCCCAGATCCAAGCCCAATGTAGACAAGACTTTTGAGCTGCATGTGTGATAGAAAGCCACGGATATTGGGATAGATACTTAGCTTGTGTAATCTGGCCAAGCACCACTGACATCAGTGGAGATTGAGCAGTTTACACCAGCTAAGGATCCAAAATTTTGGTTCTAGGGTAGGTTAACCTATTCACAAGAACTATCCACCTGATGGTAAAGCTAAACCCAGCAACAGGCACCTGCTTTCCATGGAGCCTGGGATATGCTCCTCACCAAACATTTCAGCCAGAGAGTCAGTCTCTTCAGTATGAAAACCTGTAATAATATATGCCTTTTCTCAGCAGTGCAAACCCAGCCTGCATACAGTCACGCAGCCTGCATACCAGTGCAAACCCAGCCTGCATACAGTCACTAGTCTCTTACAGGGTGAATGAGTATCAGCTGGGCCCTCAGAAACCCTCTCCTACTTTACTGTTCTCTCTCCTTGGTCCTTCAGTGTCCCCTTGTTACTGGGGCTGAGCCTCCTGTGTGGAGTTAAGTATCGGGGGTAGCCGTATTAGTCTGTATCCACAAAAACAACAAGGAATCCAATGGTACCTTAAAGACTAACAGATTTATTTGGGCATAAGCTTTCGTGGGTAAAACCTCACTTCTTCAAATGCATGGAGTGAAAGTTACAGATGCAGGCATTGTATGACACATGAAGAAGAAGTGAGGTTTATTACCCATGAAAGCTTATGCCCAAATAAATCTGTTAGTCTTTAAGGTGCCACCGGACTCTTTGTTGTCTGTGTGGAGTTAGTGCATTATGGGGAAACTATCCCCTGAGGTTCTTTGCTTGGGGAAATTGAAAACTCCTGACTGCGTAAGGCAGGAAACCTTACAAACAAATCTCAGTGGGATAGTGATCCCACTGTTGTGGCGAGATAGGGGTGGTGTCACCCTAATAGCATCCCAATACAAGTGGGCAGTACGTTTCAGCTGGCCTGAGCAGTTGTTCGTACACCAGCTCACTAATGGCTTAATCTGTATCTGGAAGGTGTCATCTAAGATAGCAATAGAAAGCTAATACATGGATCATTCATATTATGATGTGGTGTATGCACAGAGGACAAATTCAAAATTACAAACATATTGGAAATTATGTTATGAAAACGAGTCTCCCAGGCAGGGGTAAAGTTACCCCAGGGTAGACAAAGGAATGTGGTTTGTCCATTTTGAAAAGAAATAATGGTAATGCAATTTACACAGAAGTCAAACAGGACCATCAAGCCAACAAGGGGAGGAGATAACCACTATACATCACAGCAAGGGGAGGAGATTGCGGGAAACAGCTCTATTTGTGTTTTAGCAAACATCTGCAGGAGAATATACCAGCATGAAACTTCCTTCGCCACCTCACAGTTTGAATGGATTTTATTTGGGTGTGTGTGGGGGGGTAACCTTCAGAAGTATCCATTACCAAAGTTCACTGGAGTACAAAGAGGAGCAGGGAACACCAAGAGATCTTTCATCTAAGACATCAAAGGAACTGAGCACTCTGGACTTTGCGGGAGATCAGAGGCTTTGACCAGAGGGGTTGGTCAGCCATCTTGCTGGAAGGTAGATTTGCAAGGAAACTGCCTTGAACAAAGGCTGTAGCATTCTTTGTTACGTCTTAGCCTTTAGAAAGCATTTTTCACTTTTGTTTGCTTGTAACCATTTCTAACTCTATCCTTTGACCTTGAACTCACTCAAAATCCTACCTTTTTGTTAATAAACTTGTTTTACTTTTAGTCTAAACCCGTTGAGTCCCGTGTTTGATTTCAAGGGCATGCTACCTCCAGTTAATGTGGCAAGCTGCTGGGGATTATAAATTTAAAGGAACAAACAAACCTTAATATCGCTCTGAATTGTCCAAGAGAGGGCTGGACATTGCAGAGAACACAGTTTGTGGAAAATACGGTACTGGGGATATGTTGGGGGTCATCTTGCCAGGTGTAATCAGAATGTGGCTGGGATGTTACAAGAAGGCTGCTGGAATGAGAATTACAGAGTCACAACTGCTTAACACACAGAGCAGGCTTGTATGCTGGCTGAGAGCATCCAGAAAAAGGACGTTATGGCAGAAGAGTCTTTTGAGGGCCTTAGGATTACAGGGAAGGCAGTGACACAACCCCTCACTGGTATGGATTGCACCTCAGCATGTGACAGGTGGTTGTTCACTAAAATGCCTCTCCTTTCCATGGGTGACATTTCCATTCTCAGATCCTGCTGGACTAAGGCCTGAAGAACTTTATAATTTTCCCCTACTTGAATGAATGTCAACTGGCTTGCAAAGAACTTCCCCCTGGATGTGGAACCAGCTGGGGGAAGAAGTGGCTGCTCCATCCTTTGGAAGAAGATGCTCAGGTTTGTGTCTCCCAGTGAATGTGCATTTCCCTACTGTGAAACATGAGCAGCCTCCAGAGCTGTGTAGTGCAATGTTGGAGCGAGAGTGTCTGTGCTGGACAGAATGTCAGACCTGCTAATGCACTTGAATTCCTTAACAATCCGCCTTATTGGGTGCTACTGGGGAGAGGGTGTCGGAAACAAGAGAGCTGAAAAGAGACTGAACTTTATTTCTGGGCCCTTTGGGTCGGGGTTACAAAGGTTAAATACCACTGCCATGTGGCAAGGATCAACATCTACTAACTCTAGTGTGTGGTATATTGAAGACTGTGTTGGAATTGCAAGTTATAACTTTAAAAATGTGTGTTTGTGGGTGATTCCTGTTCCTGCCTGCGGAATAGGAGGCTCTGTAGGGAAATGTGCAACAAGAGTTAGTCTGCAGATAGACAGCCTACAATCAGGTGGGGCAGGTTGTAACTCTTTGTATCAGGGAGCAGCCTGCTTTATCTCTCTCTGTTTTGGGTTCTTATGTGTTATTGGGCTGACTTCTACAAAATAAAGTAGTGTTGTGTTGCAATCCTACAGAGCAGGGATTTATGTTTTTATTTAACTTTTCTGTTTGTATGCTGTACATGTAACATAGTGTCTGCTGTTAAGCCCATATGCAGAAGGTAGCTGCAGCAGACAGTCAAGTCTCTTGCTATCTTTTCTGTTGCCCACATAGGAAAAGGATGGTTCCGGATGCTTTCTAGCCCCCAATCCAACAAACGTGATGTACTGGGGGGGTAGTGGACCGACTTATGGTATGAGGGAGATCAAAAGATAAGGCTAGTGGTCATGGCATATGTCAGGATCTCCAAGTCACAACACTCTGTGAGTCATACTATTATTCATCATGAGCAAACTAAACTATTACAACAAAATTTTAGGATAACATGACCCTTTGTAATCCTTAGAAGGATACTGTCCCAGCACTACTGTTTACTTGTCAGTCACTGATGATTAATCAATGTTAGACACTAGTTAATGACTCATCGAATTAGACTGTAAACTCCCTAGAGGCAGTCACTTCTTCCTTACCGTACATGGGTCCTATGGGAAAAAACTCACCGTCATCCAGCAAATGGAGTCTCTCTCAGACTAGATACATTCCGATGGGGGCAGCATTTGAAAGCATTTAAACGGGAAGATTCAAGGGTGAACTTCTTTGAGTTGTAAACTTCTCCATGTACCGGTTTGTAACAGCAATGGGGATCCACAGACAGGCCCAAGTTTCAGTACAGATAAGCACCCAAAGGTACTGATGCTTATTCATGGCTCTTTGAAAAACTGGGCAGATGATTGCAAATTTCCATTCTTTCTTTGTCAGCAGTTAAAAAATGGGTGCTTAAGAAGTTAGGCTCTTAAGTCCATACTGAGCAGCTAAATAAGTGGCCTGATTTTCAAATGTGTTGAGCACCCAGTAGCTCCTAAAGAAGTCAGTGGCACCCATTTTTAAAAAAAATTTGAAGTTTTCAAGCTATACTAATATCTACCTGAGAAACTGTGATCTAGTCAGTAACGTTCAGGAACTCATACAAAATTACATATATTCCTTCAATACAGTTCTGACTAGAGAACAGGAGCAGCAAATGGAAGTTTTGCTAGGGCGCTCTCCAGGTGAAGAAGGAGAGACTATGTGATCCTTGGGGTGAGTTTGTTGTCTGTTAGTTTGTCTTGTGTGCTTGCTTGACTAAAGAGTATAATAGGGTCTGTTGTGGGGGCTGTTTGCTGAGCCACACAGCCTGCTAAAGTAGGCTGAAAGCTTACTAAGGAGGCTCTAGCTTGCCATCCTTTAGTCCCTACACCCTTTAGGATCCCTTGACAAGGGGTAAGGGCTAACTCCAGGAGGACAGGGGTTTATAAAGCCAGCTCCTAAGCAACCAGAAGAGCTAACCGACAAGGCAGTTTCTTGAGGGGGGTTCGAGAAGGAGTGGGAGAGGCAGCTACATCTAACAAACATTCCCTAAACATAGGCCAGTTGCCCCAAAAACAAACAGACAAACAAAAAACCCTGCAAAAATGAAAATAATGCAGGCAGAAGTCCAGTAACAGAGTGGGGGCTATCCTGTTTACTGCACTGAATGCAGCATGGACAATTACCTGCCTTGTGGGCAGGTGACATATGTGTGCATGCGGTGCAAGCAGCTGATGGCCCTCAGAGACCAATTATGGACTCTTGAGACCAGAGTGGTTGAACTGGAGGAGTTAAGGGACACAGATAGGGACACAGTAGAGTGGTCTCATCCCCAGTCTGACAACCTCTGTGCTATTGAGGAGGATGAAGATCTTGAGGAAGGAGAGCACCAAGCTGGAGCAGAGGGAAACAATCCCATAGTTGGGATTCTCCTTCCAGATGATGCCATGATATCCTCTTGCACTAAGGATACAGAGAATGCAATTCCATGAGGATGGCACATGTGCAGTCCGGGTGGCATCAGAAGCTATGAGGGCATGGAGCCTGCTCAGTGTAATGAATCTTCAGAGATTTTAGCTGCCAAATTCTAACAAATCTCTACTGAGCATAAGCAAACTATGATTTTTCAGAAGCTTATAAATTGTCCTAATTTGAATTGATTTTCACAGGAACAGCAATAAGCACATCCCTGCCGATGGAGCTTTCCCAGCCAAATTTCTAGCCCTTGTTCCAAAAAAAGGGGATGCCAAAACTTCTCAAAGAAAAAAGTCACAAGAATTTTTTTAATATTGCAAAACAATGTTTTTCCCCTAGCCTCATTCTCAGAAATGGCTGAACCATTTTGCCTGAATTTTTCCAGAAATATTTTGTTCCAGGCAGAGATCTGGCATGGAAAATTGCAGCCCAAATGGTTCAAGTTTGGCAAAGTTATAAGCAACTGAAAAAAGGGTCTTTAAATGGGAAATGCTGGGCAATCTTGATAATAGGGAGCACTACCAGCCCTGCCCATAATAAAATGCACAGGTAAAATAACCTAGCAGGTGCCATTTGAAAATCTTTAGGTACATATGGAATGTGGTGAGGGACAGAGTCATATTTATTTGTGGGAAAGGGTAAGGAAAGCTGAATCCTGGCTGTTTACAGGGAATTTGATAAACACACAAAATCAGATCTCTTTGGTGTTATGTGATTGTGATGCTCCCCAAGGGTACCAGGGTTGTGTGATACCTCACCACCATCTGCCCTTAGTGTGAGGAGATCTTGTTTGTGCCTGCTGTGACTGAGCTCCCTGACTCCACCAGCCTCTGGCAACACAAGCACTACCTTTCAAGCCAGAAATCTGAGCCCTCTCCAAGCATTTCCTGTAGAGTCTATCCCCTTACTCATAGAATTACCAGGCCTGCCATCCCCAAAGGAACAATATGCATCAGACTGTAAGATTTTGCTTGGGGCCAGCACTTTGCTTAACACCACAGCACTAAGATATATTTATAGCGAAATTAAAAATAAATTAATGATCAAAGAATAGAGACCCTAGTGATAGTGAGTAAGAATATTGGAAACAAATGGTTACATATTAAACAAGATCATAACACAGTTTCTAGAGTCTAAATTTAACTAACAAGTTACCTCTTGCCTAAAGAATCTTAGCTCACCCAAAGTTCTCTTCAGTGTTTGCAACTGAGCTTGGCTAAGATCCTTTCATTGTCCTTTGAGCTCCTCAGTGAAGTTGCCAGGGTGTCTTCATCTCCCAAGCACAGTAGAGCCAAACCCTGGAGTGCACCCACCTTCCCTCCCTGCTCTGACACTACTTTTTCTCTTCCTGTTAGATTTTGTCTCTGAAGCCCTCACAATCCTTCATTTGCATTTACTTCAGACTGGTCATTGGTGATCCACTGAAAATGAAACAATACTCAGTACACATGTAAACAGACAGATGAACAGACATCTCTTGTCAGACAGAGAACCTGTTTTTCACTTCTGCTGATAACTAGTACAAGACACACCAACTCTCGCAAATTGAGAAATGTGATTTTAAACTAAAATGAAATCTCATTCATGCCATGATAGAACTCTGAAATACCAAGATTTTCTTTCAGCAGGGGCTAAAAAAAATCCTGATATTTGAGAGTTCTATCTAGATAAAGGAGGCTTAATTTTAATTAAAAATCACTGTCAGCCCTGAATTCCGCGAGGCTCCTGCCGGCAGCCTCAGGACCAAGGGCAGGGCGGGTTCTGCAATAGCAGAGAATGGAAACCATCTGAATGGTTTCACCAGGCACAGTTGGGTGTCTCTAACATATTTGCTGTTGGGGACTGAGGAGGAGAATAGAGAGATCTGTTGGGAAAGTAGACAGGGTGGATCTGGGGAACTGGAGAAGGAAGCACAGGGCACAATGAGGGGGGAAGCTGCAGCAGGTGCAGGTGTAAAGAGTGCAATCTTGCTTCCCTCTCAGTGAAATCCTGTCAATTCCTCTTCATAGCTAACCTTGTGCCCATGTCCTTCAAGTGCATGGTGGAGGGGGAGGGAGGAAAAGAGGCCAATGAGCTGGTGTGAGAGGGACTATGCAAGGTGGACGTGAGCCCTCCACAGTTCTCCTACCTGCCCACCAGCAAGTCACAAATGCACCAGCTGACAGGAGATTGCACTAGTCTCTGACTCCTGCCCTCTGAAGTTATTATTTAAACAGTTCATCGGGGCTGGAAGTGTGCTGGGCACTTCAGCTCCAAGAAGCCCCAGACTCTCTTCTCCACACCATCTTCTTCCTCCCTTCCAAGCCAGCTAGAAGTTGGGGGAGGGTAAGGCACCTGCAAGTTGAAAGCTGGCAGGGGCAAAACATTCCCTATCTCCCCGCTATAACTACATCCACATTTGTGGAGCATTAGTAGAGGAAACATTTCAGTCCAGACCTACTAACTCATCCAGCCATTGCTGTTGCAGTCTTTCCAGCTTCATCTTACACTGATACTGTGTAAGCAGAGTCTGAATGAGCTCTCCCCTGACATCTAGTGGTGAGCTGTGGAAAAAGACTTCAGAAGCTGATCTCATTTGCATGGACACACCCATCCTGCCTAGGTGCTCAGCATGATGGGATTGCTTGCCCAAATGATCACATGTGAGCGGTGTTGGATCCCCAGTCTCTTTGTTATTGGGACGGGAGTAATAAAGGGTTGTTATCCTTGTTGTGTGAACCAAGAGCAGCAGAACTGTACCTGGCATACCCCAATGGAGGGACTCACCCTCGAATGGCATTCACTAGGCAGGGGACATGGGTTCCAAATCCCAGTGAGTTGAGAAAGGGTGGGGATAAATGCTTGTACCTGGTGGTGTGGGCTTTGTTTAAGGGTTCTATACATGGTTTGACCCTTTTTCTCTCTATGGTATAATAAGAGAGCTAATTTAGACTCAGTTGAGAGTCTTGTTACATGCTGCAGAGCTAAAATCACTGATACATAGGTAAGCATTAGATCTACTTTGGGAAAGTGTCTCTGTAAGAAACTCCTCAGTATGCAACAGCAGTGAAGCTCCCCCACTAACAGCTGAAATCACTGAGAGCTGTGTTAAGTGTGGGGGCCCTGAAGACATCTTAGAGAGTGGCCAACTAGGGGAGAGGTGTGGCCAGCAGGGCGACTGGCAGAGAGGCATGGCAAGTGAGTGCCCGAGCAGTGCAGTATGTAAGGTGCCTCCTTACCCCCCCAATCCCCTGTCTTCCACACAGGGTGGGAGGTGAACTCTGTGGATGAGCCTCTGAACTCTGGGGTTGCACTGGTCAACAACAGCAACTGTGAGTGGGGTACAGATTAGGGATGCGCACATTACAGAGACTTTCGGATTGCTGGACTTAAGACCCTGAAGGGAAAAGGACACTGCCCAACTTACTTAGGGGTGGGTCTTTTGCTCATGGTTTGTGTTTATGAACCCTAGTTGTGGTGTTTTCCCAAATTAATGCTGAGTTACTTCCCTCCTTTTATTAAAAGTTTCTTGCTACACTCAGACCCTGTGTTTGAGCGGGAAAGTATTGCCTCTCAGATGCACCTGGGGGTGGTGTGTAAATTTCCCAAGTCACTGGGCAGGGGCTCGAGCTGGTTTTGTGTTGTATTGTTGAAAAAGGACCCCCTAGATAGTGAACCCGACTCTTGTTGCTGCTGGATCCACCTGGCAGAAGGGTTATACTGTATGGTGCGGTGTTGTCACTCAATCACACCCACTCATTACACAGCCTGGCACTGGTAGTACTGCCCTCAGTTCCTCCTGGCTTTTCCATAATAACCTATTCACAGCTCAAAGTACTTAACACAACGTTCCCTTTAACTAGGGTCCAATTTATTAAGTATTGATAAATATACAGCTTCCTTTGATCCTTCAGGCCCAAATCCTTTGAACTGGTTAAGAAATTCCACAGTTCACCCTTCTGAGGCTGTGCAATGGTTAAGGCCAGCTTCCCCACTCTACCAATAGCCAAGTTCCAGCCCTGCTTCACAGACCCTTTCTTCCCATCTGCCCTTTGGTTCAGGGGCCCCCAGCCCTTCTTCTTACACAAACATTCTCCTTTCTGAGCTAGCTGGCCTTCCCAGAGTCACCTCACAGCTGCTCAGGGGGAGCTCCCTGATTACCACCTGGTCCCCATTCACCAGCTTGTTTGCTGCTCCCTTAAACACCTGTTTCTTTAAGGGGCCAAGTCATGGAACAGGGTGGGTTGGCCCCAACTGCCCTCCTCCCTAAAGGAGCCAGACCACCCAGGGTCATGCTGCCTCTCATGCTCTGTCTGCTGCTACATGCACACACCCTGGGGATGGGCAGGGGGAGTTCAAAACCCGAGAGACTGAGCTAAAACCACAATGTAATCTTCTTTTAAAATACCATGATTTTGGGGCCAATGCCATGACTTTTTGGGGAGCCGATTCATGATTTCTGGTCTCTTGAACTTGGCAATATTGTAGCACCCACACACCTTAAGAATATACATATGTAGCTACACACACAATTCCTTACACAGTATTGTACATACATTTCGCAATGATTGTGATTACAGAGTGCCACTGGCTTTCATTTAATATCTCACCTGGCATTCTTTGGTAAATTAGAATGTACACACCAGGCCTGTGTAGTGCCTGTACCTACTCTGCACCCCTTTGCCAGTTGGCATTAAGAGGTTCTTTGGTCACAGTGTTAATGATTCTAAATACAATTTTGACCAATTAAGCATGATGTTTAAAAAACAATCATGCTAAACAGCTCTTACAGCATGTAAACAAACAGAATGGAACTGCCTTGGGTAATATTTTTTGTAATAACTATCTTTTGTTGGTCCTTCTCACTTCCGTCTTTTTATAAAAGACGACGTTTTTGTTTATCCAAAACTACCTGACCACTTTGGTTTTTTCAATCACAGCTACTGCTCGTACTAACTTCTGTGCTAGCCTAAGGTTCACCTTAGTGGGTGAATTTGTCAACTCAGCATTGGGACGTTCTATTACAGAACTTCAGACTTATACCCTGATGCTGGATCTTTGCCCTTAAGCCTCAGGATGCAGTTGTTTACTAAACTGGAAAATTGTGATGCTTGGATGTGCCTCTCAGCTGTTCCATCACATATGCTTATGCTGTAGTTGACATATCTGTCCCTCGAGCACAGTTGTTAGTGAAACTCAAATTTGGCTGGTTCAAGTGTAGATTGTAGGGTATCTGGGACAATTACTCATTATGACTTTTATTTCAGCTCTTTTAAAATAAATGTTGTCTCTGATATCCAAAGCTGGTCAGGAATTTTCTGTCGGAATGATTTTCCAACAGACAATGTCCAGGTTACAAAATCGGAATTTCCATCAGAAAATGTCAAGTTTGCTGGAAAATTTTCAATTTTCTATTGGGAAAACTAAATGGATGGCTCCTTGCCTAGAAAGTTCTTGTCAATGCCACTGTCTGCCTACCTCAGGTTGAGCCCCTAGGCTGTCTCTTTGCCTTCCCCAGCTCTGGCTGCAGGAGAGGTAGAAAATTCTGGCACTCAGCCTCCTGGCCTCCTGCACAGCGCCTCTCGTACTCTGACTGGGAGAAAGTGAAATTGATAAGAGTTTTCCAGAAGGGTAGCCAAGAAGCCAAAAAATTCCATTTTGGTTCTCCCAAAATGAAATTTTTCTGAAAATCCTTCCTGGAAAAAAAATGTGTCCCCTGAATTGGGAGCAAATTTTTGTTCCGAAACAGTGATATTGTTCTCAGGAAGGGATTTCCATTTTCCAGCCAACTCTATTGACATGCACTTTTCCAGGAAACCAAATGTTTTGAGGTCAGAGAGGGTGTGATTTTGCAGATGTGACAGAATAGAAAATCTTATGAAGTCACCTGGCATTATATTCTTGGCAATAATGACTGCAGGTTAAGCTCATGGGACCTGCTTATTATCTCATGTGCAGCAGTGTAAATCAGCAATAATGACTCTGGTAGAAAGACAGATAAGTGAGATCAGAATCAGGCCTTCTGTTCCTTTTCCTTCTTTTGGACAGTGATATAAAGCTCTTTGCCCTGATGATTTCAGCTTGTGAGGTGGATTCTTCTACATTTAATTTTCTTGCTTAATTTTGAAACATATGCACGTGTTGTATGTGCATACACAAAAACACACACAGAGATTTGCTCCTAGAAACAGGTGTGTTCTTTGTAACTGTGACAGCAGAAGAGCAATGCCCTGCCACATGCACTGACAGATTGAAGACAGGTTATCCCTCCTCAGAGTATCTCTTCCTTTAACTCAGGTGCTTTTTTATTTCTTTTTCTTCCTTTGTCTGTCTGTTTGCACTGTAAATAGCACTCTGCTTAAAATGCAAATGTAAAAAGAAGGAAAAAACAGAACAGTTTCTTCAGAGGAGATTAAGGCCCTGATCCAGCAAAGGTACATATGTAACTGTAAGCATGAATCACTTCCATGGGAGTTCTCATGTGCTTTAAGTTACATGCTTATCAAATATTTAGAAGAAAGGAAAATAATCCATGGCATGACTCAGTCTAGTTGCATTCCCAAATGTTTGTAATATCTTGGACTATTTTGTATTTGCTTTTGACTGTTTTTCATCCTCTTCCCACAGTCACATCTTCACCATTAGTATATGGACAAAATCCACAATCTCCATCTATCAGGTAGAGGATGTTCGTGCTGATCTTTGGAACACCCATGTATCACAGTCATCCTGGGTGCCCATCATGATACGAGGAGCTGATATGTAATGATATTATGAACACTGAGATGCAACAGTTTTATGATCAGGTCAGTGAGGCAAAGTTGTGATATACTGGCTAATTAGATTGTTCTGTATCGATCTAATTTATACGTCAGGAAATGGAATGTTTATTATCTGCCGAAAATGCATGTGTTCATGGAGTATATTCATTAGTGGCTTCCCCGATAAGAATATCCAACCAAGCATTTGAAAGGCAATGGGGCAAGCTGTTAACTTCAAGGCTCCTGTCTCCAACAAATGACAACATTTGTTTTGCCAAAGCAAGGAGATCCAGGACAAAATGCTATAAACAGTTGAAAAGTGACTCGATTGCTGTGAAGGAGGGTGACAAACGCAGTGGGCTGCGAGTTAAGGAGTGAGCTCTAACAGGAAGACAAGCTGACAGACAGTGAGGCTCTGCAGAAGAGCCTACAGGTAGGACGTTAGACCTCCCACAGTTCCATGTGGAATATGGTTAGATACCTGGTAAGGTAGGCATGCATATCGTCTGTTTTATCATTTTAAAGAACTGTTTTCTCTGAAATGCTTTTGTTCTAAATAAATGATACTTGGCTCTGAGAATGTTGTTTGGTAACTGGTTACCAATGTCGATGCCCAAGAGGGAACAGAACTGCAGGGTTTAAGCCTATCTCAGCAGACCTACTTTAATCATGTTAGTACCAAAAGACTGCAGACCAGTGCCCAATCTGAGTGGGAGAATTGCGTGATTGCACTCTGAACCAGGTGACAGATCCAGGCCTGAGATGTGACAGAGGGCACACTTGAAGGGACCTGGAGAAGTCAGAGGTGCAAAGTGATATCCAGTAACTGTGATACCCAGAGCTGAGCAAGTCCTCTGAAGCCTGGCATTTCAATTTTCTAGCACTGCTTAGGAAATGTCTAACATTTTATAATCCCTTCTTAGTGCCATACAAATGCTGTAGTAGAGTCCCTGAAGTGCTTTAGGGCATGGCTACACTTGCAGGTGTAGAGCACTTTGAGTTAAACCATCCTTTGCAGAGCGCAGTAGGGAAAGCGCTGCAGTCTGTCCACACTGACAGCTGCAAGCGCACTGGTGTGGCCACATTAGCTCTTGCAATGGCCACAGAGAGCAGTGCATTGTAGTAGCTATCCCAGCATGCAAGTGGCTGCAACATGCTTTTCAATGAGGGGGTGGGATGGAGTGTGACAGGGAATGTGTTATGTGTATGTGAGAGGAGAGAGAGAGGGTTTTGGGGGGCTGAGAGCATGTCAGCATGCTGTCCTGTAAGCTGAGACAGCAGCAGACCCCCTCTCCCTCTCACACACAGCACTCAATACTAATATCATAGAATATGATAGAAAATCAGGGTTGGAAGGGATCTCAGGAGAACATCTAGTCCAAACCCCTGCTCAAAGCAGGACAAATCCCCAGACAATTGTTTGTTTGGTTTTGTTTTGTTTACTCCAGTTCCCTAAATGGCCCCCTCAAGGGTTGAACGCACAACCCTGGGTTTAGCAAGCCAATGCCGAAACTACTGAGCTATCCCTCCCCAAAATGGCTGCTTTGTCTCGGAGCAGATAAGCAGCCAGCTGTCAGAAACGGAGCTTTCAAAGGACATATTGGCATGCCTGCAGTGATTCCAAAACAATGACAAGACTGGCCACTTGACTTAAGGGGATTATGGGACATTTCCGGAGGCTGATCAGAGCGCAGTAATGCAACACCTCATTCACACTGACGCCCGGCATTTCAACTAATGTGCACCAAGCGTTAATCTTCTCACCGAGGTGGAGTACCAGGAGCACTCTAGCCCTGGAGTCAGAGTGCTCTACATGCCTTGCCATGTGGATGGGTAGTGAGCTAGGACGCCCAGGGCTGTTTTAATGTACTCTAACTCGCAAGTGTAGCCATGCCCTTAGGATGAACATGTTTTTGGATGTTGGCATTCACTCCAGGCTGGCCATGGAAACATTAAGGAGAATTTGCCGGCTTTTGAATTTGTCCTGATGTAGTCACCATACCACTGTTTGTTCCTCACTAGAAAATGGATTGACTCATGTTTATGAACCGGGCCTCACTTGTGATATTCAAATCTGTGTCTAATCTTATTAACCTTACTCTTCGGGCCACTTGCTTCTTTCTGGTTGGAAAGGAAATTGTTTTACACTCAATTTATACACACATTTTATTAAAGGAGTGCCTATCTTTTGCTCTAAGCTCGCCACAAGACCAGTGTTGCCAACACTCCCACTTTTATCATGAGTCTTGTGATATTTTGTGTTTTTCCTAAAGATCCAGCTTCTAGAATTAGGTTATTACCAGAGAATCTCAGCTTTCACTTACCTAAAAAGCAAGTTTCTAGCCCTCATAGGTCCTGGAAAAGGGTTTAAAATGTGAGACTCATTAAGAGAGATTCCTGTTCATAATGGTGCCAAACTACTGCTTCATAACTGGTAAACTTAATAAAGCATCAAGCACAACTAAGCCTCCCAAAGAAAAACAGAGGCCACATAGTCTTGTGGATAGGGTGCTGTCAGAGGTGCCAGGTGATGTGGGTTCTCCCCTTTGACGCTGACCTGCTGTGTGACTTTAGGCAGTCACTTTACTTCTGTGTTCTTGTTTTCCCTGCCCCCTCCTTGTCTATTTAGATTATAAACTCCTCCAGGCCCTGATCTCAGCTGGGGCACTTCAGAAACATCTCTTTGTTGAATCATCTACATAAATCATAACCTAGCAGCTAAAATCTTATCTCCAATCTTCATGATGTCCCCTCATTGCTGTGAGGGTCTTTTCAAATACATAATGTTAGATAGCTCTATTCACCAACACAAACTGGCATGAAAAAGAGTCAGGGTTGAAAGTGTGTTTGAATGGAAACCAGTGGATGCCAAATAGCAACAGCTACAAATATCCTGTCTTTTGAAGCAGTCCAAATGTTGGAGATAGAACTGGCAGAAAAATTTCCATCAGAAATGTTTTTTTTAATCAAAAATTATGTTCTCAGCTAAATGCACTTTTTAGTAGAAAATGTTTAATTTGTGTCTAAACTGAAAACAAACATTTATAGTTTTCCAACAAAAAGCTGAATATTACTGACAAAAAAAATGAGATCAAAATGAACACCTTTTGTTTTCACTGACATTTTTCACAGGGGAAATAATCTCATTTCCTGACCAGCTCTAGGCAGAATGTCTAGAAATAAACAGTGAAGGCATCCAGCCAGTTATCCAGCCCTATAATCCTTTATCACTTACTGTTAACCCATCTGATTTAGACAGATCAGTCAACCTCAATTTTGCTCATTCATTATTATTATTATTTATTATTGGTATTATCATAATGTGTAGGAGCCTCAGTCATAGACCAGGACCCTGTTGTGCTAGGCACTGTATGAGCATGGGGGAACCTTGTTCTGTAATGGAAATATACCGTTGGATGTTTGCTGTTGGTTTTGACTTTGAACGGACTATAATTCCAGCTATAATCTCTAATCCTATGTCAGGGTTCTATACATTTTCTCTAAGCATGATATCTTGGTGGAGTAGAAGAATATATTTTTGAACAGAACTCAGATTGTTTAATCTCCTTGGTGAATAAACTATTTATGCTCATTCAAATAACTGGAAAATTCACAAGCAAAACTTGGTTAAAAAGAGTTGAGGCTGAGAGGGTCTTTCTGCAGAGTTCAGATAGCAAACTAATATGACCCTTTCTTTACAAAAGTTCAACACGCCTTTAAAAAAAAAGTGAGAATGTCTGGAAATGTTAAAGGATGCAGCCAGTTCCTCACTGACATAAACCTCCATCCTTTACTCTCATCCTACCTGATCAACACCACTGACATCTAAAATTTGCAAAATTATATGCAAGTGTCAAATAGCTACAGTGCAAGGTGCTGGCACACAGCTTATGCTCTACTTAAGTTCTGTTTAAACCTTCAAAACAAGGGCTTAAGTGTGACTTAAGTGACATTCAGGCCTCTGCCCAGGGTGATTTCACCCAAAGAGACTGTGAAATATTATTTCCTATTAAAGGGATCAATTTCCAATACATCCTAAAACCAACATATACTAAATTACTCACGACAGAAGGAAACTGCATAAATCAGTTGCTGAGGAGTATAATTAATATAGTTAAATACAAAATTTGCCATGCTGGCCCAATGTAGAGAGACAGGACCATGGTTTTCTTTAGCCCTGTGCAGAAAAAAGAGGAGAACAGCAAGCAAAGGCAAGCAAACTGACAAGCAGTCCCTGATTTCTAAATGAAGAGCACAGCTGTGGCCCTGGCTAAGGTGCTCCTTTGTTCTCTTGCCTGGATGTCCCATATCACCGGTTGCAGCACAGGAGGGATAGCAGCCTGTGTGCCACTATTCTCCCACTAGTGCAGGTGGGTGTGGAGTGGGTGGAGCCTTGACTCCACCCTGCTTCAATGCACTGGCCAGCACAGCTGAGCCTGGGCAGAGGGGGTGTGGTCAGTGCCCTTTCCCCAGACTTCCTCTCTGAGAATTTAAGCTACTTAAAGGTACAGTTCCCAGTTTCACAGGGGAAGCAATCTGTGCCACGTATGTAGGACAGGTACAGGTTACTTCCTTTTTAGGAGCCAAGGACCAATCTGTAACTTACTGAGTAACAAACTTCACTGGTCTGCCCCTGGGGCAGCACATCTATGTGCTACTCTGTACTGGAGATTTGTGGCAATGTATCCCTAATCAATATAGCAAGATACTCAGTTTCCCAGTTCCTCTGGACTTCCTTTCCCGGGCACGGGGAGGGAGAACGTTTCTCTCCCCCAGCCATCCTATGTCTCCCATTCTCTCTCTCAGGTGCTTGGCTGGCTGGTTCTTGCTCACATGTTCACGGTCATATGTGGGTTTGAGAAGGAATTTCCCCAGCTCAGATTGGCAGTGACCTCAGTGGTTATTCACCTTCCTCTGCAGCATGTGGGTGCAGGTCTCTTGCCAGGTTTATCGGGGTATCTTTCACTTAATCATTTCCATGCCCATCAGTTCCTCTTATTCCCTGCCTGTGGCACATAATAGTCTAGTCTCCTTTGGGCTGTAATAGTTTGGTCTCATTTTGGTTGTTGGATTTAGTTTGCAAGTGCTGGATGGTGTTGGTGGCATGTGATATTCAGGATGTCAGACAGGGTGATCCGATGTTCCCTACAGGCTTCAGCTGTATGACTCCATGACTTCAGTGGGAGAAGAGTGAGGCCACAGTGGGGGAGTTGGAAAATCCCCACCCTTATAGCACAATGGGCTAAAGAACCTTCTTCCATCTCTAATTTCTACAATGTATCTCTGGACATTTTGAATAAATTGTTCTACAGTTAACATGCGTTACAGGAATAAAACAGCAAATAAATGGTGCATGTAGATAAGAAAAAGCTTATTGATTTCTTCTCTTTTTGGTGAAGCAATTGAAATTAATATGCGAAAATACTTTGTTGATCTCCACTGAATGAGACATATCTTGTATTTTTATTCAGTGTGATTTTTTCACGTCTGCCTAGTACTTAACCATACTGCATTACACCTAGATCTCTCTTCACGGATAACAACACTTATTGCACATTGATGTCTTACCAACGGATTGTTAAATATGTGTTCACTGAGGGTTAAAACCTAATTTGTCTCCTCTGATCCCCAATCTTGGACACAAGCAAACACTAATAATTGTAAAGGTGTCTGGAGTACTTCTGAATAAATACAGACTGAAGGAGTGTCCTACAAAACCAGTCATTTAACAGCCTCTAAAGCTGAGCAAAAGCAAAAGCTGAGTTTAATCACGTCTTTTACCTGCAGACATCAGCACTGAGAATTAGTAGAAACTAGAGGTGACCTGAAGCCAAAGTCTGGATCTGAAGACCCCTGAACGTTGGGATTCAGCCAGTACTGGGGTGATCCAGGTTTTATGTTGCCAACTCTGGTGAATCTGTCACGAGTCTTATGACAGTTGATGTTTTTTAACTCATAGCCCCTGCTTCTGGAATCCAGTAATTATGAGAGAATCTCAGCTTTCACTTTATTTTAAAGTAAATTTGTAATCTAGCCTTCATGGTTGCAGTGAAAAACAAGAGCCGAATGAACCCTAAAGGCTCAAAACCAAGGCAAACAAAAAGAACCCTTGATGAATTAGTTTTACAGCCTAATTAATGTTTAAATGTAACTTATAGACTCATAGAAGATTAGAGTTGGAAGGGACCTCAGGACGTCA
This sequence comes from Chelonoidis abingdonii, assembly GCF_003597395.2. NCBI lineage: Eukaryota > Metazoa > Chordata > Testudines > Testudinidae > Chelonoidis > Chelonoidis abingdonii. The sequence goes on from NC_133774.1 coordinate 133,389,112, forward strand.
TCTAGTCCAACCCCCTGCTCAAAGCAGGACCAACCCCAACTAAATCATCCCAACCAGGGCTTTGTCAAGCCGGGTCTTAAAAACTCTTGGGCATGTAGCCATGACACCCTAGGAGCAAGATTTCTCCCCTGCTCCCCCTTTACTCTGGGAGGGGAAGCAAGTTTCTTCTCCCCATATACCTGACCTACAACTCTGGATGGTGAGGAGAAGGAGGAGCCAGGGCTTCTCCCTCTCCCCTTACCTCTTTCCCATCCACCTGCTCACAGCAGGGAGTATCAGGGGAGTATAGAATCATAGAATATCAGGGTTGGAAGAGACCTCATGAGGTCATCTAGTCCAATCCCCTGCTCAAAGCAGGACCAATCCCTGACTAAATCATCCCAGCCAGGGCTTTGTCAAGCTGGGCCTTAAAAACCTCTAAGAAAGGAGATTCCACCAGCTCCCTAGGTAACTCATTCCAGAGCTTCACCATTCTCCTAGTGAAATAGTGTTTCCTAATATCCAACCTAGACACACACACTCCCACTGCAACCTGAGATCATTACTCTCAGTGGTGGCAGATGACAGAACAGCCGAGCTCCATACTCTTTGGAACTCCCCTTCAGGTAGTTGAAGGCTGCTATCAAATCCCCCCTCACTCTTCTCTTCGGCAGACTAAATAAGCTCAGTCCCTCAGCCCCTCCTTATAAGTCATGTGCTCCAGCCCCCTAATCATGATCATGTGGGCAGGTTTCTAACACATGGTCTTTGAATGCTTGGGTTGTCAGTACTGTGAAAAACTCAAGTAGGTGTCTACAATGAGGTCTTACTTTACTGCACTTTTGCCTTGTCTTACAGCAGGCTCATCCCCCAAAATGGACAAATGCACAAAGCCATGGCAGCTTCTAAAAAAAACGGTTCCATAATTCAGCAAAGTGCTCAAGCACATGTTTTAATTTAACTGCATGATTAAACCACTTTGACTGCAATAGAACTTAAGCACACACTTAAAGGTAAGCATGTTCTTAAGAAGGGGGGGGGGGGCACATGTCCTCCCCAGCGGGGAAAGGAGCAGAAAGCTGCCAACTCCTCCATTGGCTGTACTGCCCCCAATCCCGCCCCCGAGCCCTGTCCTCCGGTGGGGCTGCTGCACAGACAGAGGAGACACAGGTATTGGAAGGGCAGGGGCTGGGGCTCGGGGGCAGTTCCTCTGTCTTTCTGATATGCCGTACCAGCTATAAATATCTTCTTGGTATGGAACAGCTTTTCCAGTGTAGACACACCCTTCTTCACAGGGACCATAAAGGCTGAAAACAGGCAAAAATCCTCAGATCTCCAACAGGGATGACTAGAATTCCCCATAGTCCTTGGATTATAAACACATTTTCAAAAGCACCTACGTGGTGTCAGAGTTTGAATCCCATCGACTTTCAATACAGTGTAGCATCTTAAGTGACACAGGCACTTTTGAAAGATTTACCTTCTGTCTAATTTCTGACCTTTTCTATCACTTTTCAGGCACCTGTCACACCTTTTCCCCGATGCCGTTGTCACAGTGAAGTATATTTCTGATACTTTCATCTCTTTGTAAAAGCCAGGAAAGATGCGCAGCATGCAGGTGTCTCCTTTTGTAATTACAGACGCTCCATAGCAAAGGGCCCAACAATGGCTCAAGTATGTCCCCATAGCACCCTCTACTGCTTCAGGACAAAAAGCTTCTAAGATGATTTAACCTTCACCAGATGTGTGTTGCAAAAAGAGGCAACTGAGATGATTTACAGAAGAAATCTCTTCAATATTCAGCTTCCCATTTCTAAAGGGGCAACCCAAAATGTGGCTTTGCCTTTTTTCCTGAGTGGCTTGCCCATGCACAGTCCACGTGACTGAGCTGACTTTTCATAACAAATGTTTCAATTAAAACAATGTCCAAACCCAGTGCCATCCAGTGTGACAAGCAATCTAACAACAATAACCTACTATTTATAGGTGATAAAACAAAAGCACCTTGTTAATTAAACGAACAGATTTCAAGCTGCCAATCAGTTATTATACGAGTGAGTAATAAACATGCTTAGGAATTTTCTCAACTGTATTCTTTCAAGATAAACATCCAAAGTCAACCCCCATGAAGCAAAGGTTTCATTTCACCCCCGCACAACATACTGTACAGGTGTGTTTTGACAAAGACACACCAAGAAGAATCTTGAAGTTCTTTCCACACACACTTCTAACCTTGTTGACTTTCTTCTTGAAAACAGGCTTCTTGCAAGTGAGGAAAGGCTACAGAAATAGTTGTAAGAAAAACAGAGGGGAGTGTGGTCTGTCTTTATCTTCTGAGGGCTATGAGGCAGTTTGCTTCTATAACATTCCCAGTGTACGCATTTGTTATCACACACCAAGCCTCCGAGGAAGTGTTATACATTATACAATACCAGTATATAGAATGTTGTCAAAATGGTGTACAAGGTGCCTATAGGGTATGTTACATGCAACACACCTGGACCCTGGCTATCTTATTCCATCACTCCCTTTGGTCAATCCACACCTCCAAAGGAAGCACTCTGGGCTTGATCCAACACCCATTAAAGTCAGTGGGACTGGAGATCTTATTGCCTTCGGTGGAGACTGTATTGAGCTCTCTGTTTCTATCCTTCTTCGACACTTAACTTCATCATGCCTTCTTATCTGCTCTTTATACTCCTAACCTCCCCACTGCCATCTCCTACACTGAACATTCCCCTTTCTTTAACTCACATTTCTCCCACAAAGCCTTCTCAATTATTATTCATGCACACCCAGATGTTTGCACAAAAGCACTCACTGATCTGTTTTGTCTGGGTCTGAACTAGCTTGGAGGAAGCTTGGGCAAACACCGCATCTTCAGCTTTGTTAGGCTACAGCAAAGAAACAGTTAAATAACAGTTTCAGTAAGGGCATCTCTGGGATTGTTCAGTTTCAACTGTGCATATTGGGTAAATTTTTCAAAAGCACCCAACTGATTTAGTAGTCAGAGTCCCACTGAAAGACATAGGCTCCTAAATGACCTGGGTGCTTATGAAAATGTTGGCCAATACATAATTACTTCATAATGAGATAGCAGGACACCATACTGGACCTAACAAAACAACATTTTCCTCTCAGGTGAGCAAAGCACTTTGGATTGACACTGGTATGACATGGGTCTTGCACAGAGCTTTGCACATTATCAGTGCTCCAAAGATAATACTAATGACATATTATTTTACTCGATATAAAAAACTCCACCTGCTCTGTTCTCTTAGGGCCTGACTCAGCAAATCACTGACATGTTGTGATGCTCTGTACCTCAGGGGAACACCCAGTACCCCCATGTTCATCCTTGTAAAACGATTGTGTGATATCCAATGAAAAGTTTGTCATGTTGGGTGTCTTCAGAAGGCTCATGATGCACTGAGCATTGTTGTTAATAGTGATGTCATAGTAATTGTTAAGTAATGTTAGAGGCTGTAATTTCATGTTTATAGTTATGAGGCTGAAAATGTGTCCCTGTGGCTTTAAACAAGCTGAGGCAAAAACTCTCCAAGAGCAGAGGGGCAGTTCACACCTCATCAGAGCATGTATGGGACAAACCCAGCCCAGCCTCACAGGAACAAAGGACACTGGCCTAGGCAGCAACAAAGGATCTGTTGGACTCTCCATTGAGTTACTCCCTTTCTTTTGGTCAGTTTGGGACTGTAATGAGGTAATGCTCACCTGACCCTGAAGGGGGGGTGGGGGGGCAAAGCCAAGAGGGAAGAAAGAATATAATAAAAGGAAGAGACGCTTGCCAGGCTCTTCCTCTCTCTTCCACCTCCATCTACAGACACCACCACCAAGCGACTGAAGCACTGATCAAAGGGGAGAGCCTGACTGAAGGGCAGCCGGCCAGCCTGTGGTGAGAAGCATCTAAGTTTGTAATGGCACTGAAAGTGTTAAGATCAGCTTAGAATGTATTTTGCTTTTATTTCATGTGTTGTTTACTTATGCTAAGCAATCTGTTCCACCTTGTATGTAGCTGGGACACTCAGAGTACTTTTCCCAGAGCTGAAGAAGAGCTCTGTATAGCTTGAAAGCTTGGCTTTGTCTACAATGGCAACTGAATGACAAAACTTTTGTCATTCAGAAATGTTAAAAAAAACACACACACCCCTGAAAGACAAAAGTTTTGTTGATGAAAAGTGCCAGTGTGAACAGAGCATTGTTGGCAGGAGTGTTCTCCTGCCCACAAAGCTTGTACTGCCGCTTGTCGGCGGTGGAATTCTTTTGTCGGCAGGAGAGCTCCCTCCCGCCAACAAATAGCAGCTATACTGGACAGCCGTGTCCTTAAAAGATGTGCAGTGTAGACAAAGCCCTTGTCTCTTTCACATTTGTGTGGTTCTCAGCACCACAGGGCCTTGGGATGACAGCCCTGGCTTCAAATGCAATGCAAAATGGTTCCTACAGATAGTAACGTGTCTGGCCCCCTTTGTTGTAATACCTGAGCCCCTCCCAATATTTCATGTATTTATCCCCTCTGTAAGGCAGCGCAGTCCTATTATCTCCATTGTACAGATGGGGGTGCAGAGAGACTGGGATCTGGTCCACACTAGGATTTTACACAACCTAAGGAGACATAGCTATACCGACGTAGCCCCCCATGCAGACAGAATTCTTCTGCCAACCTAGCTACTGGCTCTCGGGAAGTGGATTACCTCCTACGAGGTTCTCAAACTTCAGCAATCTTTAGCAAGAACCCCCATTTTGATTTAAATTTTTTCGTGGACCCCCAAGCTCCCCTGCTCCACCTCAGACCCCACCCCCACCCCACCTTTTCCCACTCCTGCTCCACCCCTACCTCTCCTCTTCCCTGTCTCTTTTTGACCCCTCCCCTGAGCATGCCCCATTCCTGCTCCTCCCCGTCTCTCCCAGCGCCTCCTGCACACTGCTGAACAGCTGCTCCCTGGCATGCAAGAGGCACTGGGAGGGAAGGGCAGAAGTTGATCAGTGGTGCTGGTGGTCCTGGACATGATTCCACCCCCTCCCCAGAGCACACCCTGGAAAAGGGGGGCAGCTGGAAGGCTGCCAGAAAGATCCCGTGGGGACTACTGCACCCTGAGTTCATTGAAGCAGCTCCGCAGAACCAGACTGGTGCTCCGAGGATCAGGGAGTCTAATGGCCTTCTCAGTGACTTCTCCCACCTTGAGCTCTGCAGATTGTTGAACAGCCAGTCCTCAGGGTCTGGCCCTTGCTATTTATTAAAGAAAGGTTAGTCTGCACCTACAGACACAGTAGTTCTGTGCTATCAACTTCCAGCAGCCAGTTTGGAAAACCAGCCTCTGTCAAAGCAGCCTCTGACCTTACATGACTGTCCTTGCCCCCCGCTCCCCTTGCTCCTTTTTCTGTTTGAGGAAGAATTTAACTGTCTCCTTGCTCTGAATGCAGCAAGAGAAAATTCCCACAACTGTCCCCTCTTTCTCATTACTCTGGGGAAACCCAGCCAGGGCCGGCTCTACAGTTTTCGCCGCCCCAAGCAGCGCGCTGAATTGCCGCCATGGGAGGCAGGGGCAGTCCGTGTGCCCTTAGGGCGGCAGGCATATTTCCGCGGAGGCGGCAATTTGGCGGCAGCTTCTATGTTTAGCTGAAGCTGCCACAGAAACGCACCTGCCGCCCTAAGGACACACGGACTGTCCCCGCCGCCCTTGGGGGCAAAACAAGGGGGACTGCCACCCCTTGCAGATTGCCGCCTCAAGCACCAGCTTGGAATGCTGGTGCCTGGAGCCGGCCCTGAACCGAGCATAGGGGGAAAATTAACATTCAGACTTTTACCATTTGGCTCTTACCATTTGGCTCAAGCAAGAACTGAATGAGCAGCATGAGAGTTTGCTACTGGTACCATGCTAATTACAGACAGCATTGCAGAGCCCATGTCTTCAGAAATCATGAGTCAAGTCCCCAAAATCATGAAAATGGCTTTAAAATCAAGAGATTAAAAAAACCCAATAATACATTTGTGGGAAGATGTGTCTTTTTCTTTGCCTTTTGGTATTTGAGCCATTCAGGTTCATGTTACTAAACTTTCCTCTGCAACCCAGTGCTAGAAACTTACTTTTTAACATAACAAAACTTAAGGCTCACATGATTGCCTGACTCCAGAAGCTGGGGACTATAAGGAAAAGCCCCAGATACCACAAGCCTCCCAATAAGATCATGAGAGTTGGCAACACTACAATGGGGGTGCATCAGTGGCACGTGCAGGAAACTGGTCAGTGCTGTTTCCAGACATCTTTAATGTGGCTGCTGTCCTTAACAATGGTGTTTGGACTCATTCTGGAACCTGTTTGGATGGCTAAAAGGCAGTCAGTGTGAACACGCTATTCAGTGGGAAGGGAAGAAGTAAAACAAGCAAGCTCCTAGCTAAATGAATGAATTTGAACTTCTCCATTCTGGTTGTCAGTGTGGGTGTGAATCATAGCACTGCTACCCTGGGATGTCTGCACTGTAGCATTCCAAGGGGCTACTTGCTACAGGCAATGCAAGGGGCCCAGAGTCACTTTCCCTGTGACAAGCAGTAGCAGCTGCCCCAAAGGAGAGGAAGGAAGAACATATTACTAAGGTTACTTCCTGGGGGTCTGTAATTCCTTGAAACAAATTACCTCTGTGCCACGAATTAAGAACAGATGTAGCAGGATCCAGCTGCCGGGAAACCTTTAGTGCTTTGTAGCAGAGTGGCCATCACCCAGGGCAGCTGATGACCCGAGGGCAACCCTGCATACAGCCCTTCACCTCAGTTTCCTTGCTTGGATCCCCAAATAAATCCCACACAGGGTTTTCCAGTCCAATCACAACAGGGTCTGATTTATTAATGTAAAGTTCAAAGCTAAACACAGAAGCCTTCCCTCCAGCCAGACACAGCCACAACTCCTCTCGTCCTGTCACAGCCCTCCCTGCCTAGCAGGCTAACCCCTGCCTCTCCCAGCTGGAGCAACTCCCTTGGTCTCAGGGTCTGCTCCACAGGAGCTCCTCTCACTTTCTGCAGTCTCACTACAGCCTCCTGAGCGTCCCCTAACTGCTGCCACCTTGTGTCCATGATAGGAAATTGCCTGATTCCCCTCAGGTGGGGCTCATCTCTCCAGTCCAAGGGCAAGCCACCAGTTACACACTAATACCAAAGAACAGGCAAACAGAAGAGTTTAATAAGATCTACAGGGTGGCCAGGTAGCATTCTCTACCTCACAGCTTTATGGGTGTGGGGAAAAAAAAAACATTGCAGGCCATGTCTCCTTAGCAGATAATGGAAAACCAGGGCTCCCTGCTAACTAGGGATTTCTACAAATACAGCGGCTGGTGGCATGGTGGGGAGAAAGCTCAAGGCTAAAGCATTAGAAGTGTTAGTATTGTAGAGGCATCTATGGATTCATGGTACATTCCAATTAAGTCTTAACATAAAGGGCCAGATGCTGAGGTTTCTACTCAGTCCTTACTAAAGCAAAACTACGGCTGATGTCACTGGGGTAGCCCGGTAGCTGGTGACTTCAATGGAGCTACGCCACTTCTCAGAGCTGAGGATCTGGCCCTGTCTAAGTAAGAATCTCAAGAGCAATACTAGGGTGACCAGATGTCCAAATTTTATACGGATAGTCCCGACATTAGGGGCTTTTTTTTAATATGGGCTCCTATTACACCCCACACCGTCCTGATTTTTCACAGTTGCTATCTGGTCACCCTAAGCGATACCCACTTAGCAGGCTTCCCAGCTGGAGTTAAGGAGAGTCCATCTCCGTGTAATGAAGCCCCACAGAGAGGGATAGCTAGATTGGAAGTTCCTCTGGAATATAACCTTGGTCCAAGAAAGGCACTTCCTTTGTAAATATGGGGCCAGATCATCAGCTGGCCTAACCTGACACCGCTCCACTGACATCAATAGAACGATGGCCAGTGACAGCAGCTGAGGATCTACCCCAAGCGGTGCACCCAGAGCATGGGCACAAGGTACCAGTTTTCATTTTGTTTGGGATTGCTTGGGATATTCCATATGGCGCAGAGCACACTTTGCACTTCCCTCCTAACCTCCCCAATATTTCCCTTGGCCACCTCTGGTTTAGTCTGTGCAATATAGGTTCTTATACCTCCCAGAGAGGGGGCAAATTTTAAGCAGATTTTACATTCAGTCTGGAAAAGAACCTCCTCGGCAATTCTCTAGGCATCTCCTTAACTGATTATTTTTTTAAAGAAGATTATTAATGAAGCAGCAGCAACAACTTCCATGAAAGAGTCTCCCATTCAGCCTTTTAGGTGCTTAGCAGTAGTTTGCTCTTGCACTGTGCCTTCTGTGTCCCAAGGCAGCCTTTGGAAAATGAGGAATGTGAATGGAATAGCAGAAAAATCCTCTGCCCAAAAAGTCCCCTTTTCTCTGACTTTCATTAAAATGAAAAGCAAAAAACCAACAATATAGTCTTTACAATCACTAATGAAATGTTTCCAGCGTTAGAGGATGCAGCAAGGAGCTCCTTGTCCTTTTTTGGGGGGGGAGGGATGGGTAGGGAGGGGGCTTTCATTCATAAGAAGGGTGATTCATACCAGAGTTATGCTGAATGTGCAGCAGCAGCCCCCACCCACCTACCTGGCATGGATACTTACCCTGTGACAATATTGTTTGAAAAAGTCAAACAAGTTCATTAAGCAAAACTTGGGAGGGGAAAAAAAAAAGTCAACACGCCTCTGCTTTTACTTGTCTGGACAAAACCAGAGCAGAGTTTGCATTTTTTTCCTTTTGGTCAGAAAGTGAGTTTGCTTGGAATGGCATAATTTTGCGGAAGATTATAAATAAAGGGGATTTTCAAGCAGCAAGACAAGGTCTATTCTCTGTGACCAAAGGCATCATGCAAGTTGATTAGACCAAAGCTTAACAGCAGTAGTTCAATTCTCAGGAATACTATACTGTAAACAGAGAATGCCTGTCAATATTTATATACACAATGCTTGGGGACATATACACTGCTGATGAGCTCTGACTTGTTTGAAACAGCTCATGAAAACATGGGGCAGTGCTAAAAACCATACCAAGAGAACAATCTGACATTGAAACCTTCTCAAGTGCTTTGTTCCGAAATTAAGGGCACCAAAGTGTGGAACATATTTTGACAGGAGTATCTCTTTCAGTGTCAGATATAGTGAGAGCTGTTGTTCATTGTCATTGCCCTGAAGCACATTCAAACATACACAACATATGGATATCTCTGTGAAAAGAGTATCTCAGCAAAAACTTGAAGGCCTTACTACATGACAGTTATTAACTTGAGGCAACACCTATGCATGCAATTTACCCCATGAGCATGCGAATTGACACCATTACAGTATTCATATTATACTGGGGCAACAGAGTCCTTCACAAATAGCTGAGAAAAAAATTGGCTAATATTTTAGAGTGACTAGTGATTTTGGGTTACCCCTCTTTTTGGGTGTCCTACTTGGGGCACCTTAAAGAGGCCTGGTTTTTAGAGAGTGGGTGCTCTTCATTTTCTGAAAACCAAGTCTTGTTAAGATGTTTCAAGTTGGACACCCAAAATCACTAGCCACTTTTGAAAATGTAGGGCCTCATTGTGAATGGAATACCCCAAATGGACCTTTGGAGGCACATTTCAGGTGCCAAAAGATGCAGACAGGCACCTAATGGGATTTTCAGAAGTGCCGAGGTGTCTAACTTCCACAGATGTCAACATTTTCACTGAAAAAGCGTTTTGACAAAAGAACTGACCATCCCTTTTGTACATTGTCCTGGAGGCCATGTGGCTGTGCCTGATCTCTCATCTGAGTGACACAGGGTGCACCCATCTGTAACATGCCTGAGGCAGCAGAAATTCAGCACAACATTCCTGATTTTACATAACAGTACCACACTGCCAACAGTAATGGAGTGGCCCCTTCACTAGAGCAAGACTGGTCTGACCAGATGGTTAATATAGGGCTAGAAGGCAGGCAGAGATCCTGCACAGCTCCCCTTTCTGCATACATACTTGCAATAACAGTCCATCTGCATCCTTGCTCTCTTCCTCCCTGGCAAAGCAATCACCCCCAAAGAGGCAAAGAACAGCCTCCAGTGGAGGGAGCATCCTGCACCATTCTAATGGATGGTGCAGAACATGTATGTGTAGCCAGCAGCCCAGGGAGAGACACCTCTCCTGGTGCTCCCCCAAGGCCAGAGAAGCTCTGCACTGGCCCCTGATTGTGGCTCTCAGTAAACTGCAAAACTGAACCCATCATCATCACAGAACTTTAGCTACCTTGGGCCAGACCCTCAGCTGGTGTAAACTGGACCAGCCCGAGCAAAGGCAAGGGGACTGTTCCAACTCTGAGGAATGAAATTGCTTCGGAAGCTAGGAGTGGGAAGGGAGATGGTTCTGACAACTCCTGTTGTATGAGGAGTCTGTGAATCTAGTGGGGAGCAGATACTTCACCAACATAGGGTCTCATCCAGAGCCCAGTGAAATCGATGAGACTCTTTCCTATTGCCTTCATTGGGCTTTTGTCCAGCCCCTTAAGTGATGAATGAGATAGAACCCCCCACCTTACCTACTAACACAGAGTTAGGGTTAACCCCAAACGGGTGATCCTTCAGCTCATGCTAGTGGTCCCATTGGCCTTCTCCACCAGGCCCTCTTCACATATCTGATTCCAAACGCAATCCAATTAAATAATGGTAATACTAATCATATATAGCACATGGCATCAGTAGATCTCAAAGCACTTTACAGAGGAGGTCAATATGTCCATTTTATGTTGGAGAAACTGAGGCACAGAAAGGTAACATGATTCATCCAAGGTTGCAGAGAAATAGAAACCTGGTCTTCTGACTCTCTGGCCAGTGCTCCAGTCACCAGGACACTTGTAATGGGGGATTTTTTTGCACTCCCAGTTTTTTTACTGACCTCCGGAGCAAGGAATACAACCCCTATTTCTAACTTTTTGGCTGTTGGCTAGGTTTAAGGGTACACTGTAATGCCTTTCTCAGATCCATGATGGTGTCTTGTAGCACCCAGCTACCACAATGACAGATGTGATATAGACAGACAGATGGTAGCTAGTATAGATCCTGTGTTTCCTAATCATTAAGCCCCATCCACTCCTAGTAGTACAAACCCTCATGGATTTTTATTACTAAAAAAATGTGACTCTAGGGGAAAGTTAGATTTTACTTCTATATATACATGTCTGCATTTGACCAATTTCCAAACTGCCAAAAGCAATTATAGTGTATTTTACTTGGCCCATTTTGGAGTAACACAAGCAGCAAGTGTCATCTGAAACTAGCAGATACTTTGCACATACTTTAAAGAGGGGCAAACTGCTTTTAAAAAAAAATCAGTAAAAGAGTAATATGATTCTGGGCTGAGGTTTTTTGTATACAGTCTAGCCATGCATTTCCACAAATGACTAGGGAGTTTGAAGGCCCAGGTTTTTGGGTGCACAACTTGAGACACCTATAAGCTGCATGGTTTTCAGAAAGCACTGTGCCCAGCCCCCTTTTCTGACCCAAAATCAGGCCCTTTCAAGGTATCTGAGGTTGGGCACCCACAGTGTTGTCAACTCTCATGATTTTGTCATGAGTCTCATGAACAGTATTTGTTTTCCTTAAAGCCCCAGCTCCTGGAGCCAAGTGGCTATGTGATGATTTTAGCCTTCATTCTTAAAGAAAAAGTAAGTTTCTAGCCCCTATGGCTGTGGAGATAGCTTCAAAATGTGATACCCTAGTGTACCCCAAAGGCTCAAAAAGCAGAAGACAAATAAAAACAAACAGCAAATATATTATTTTTACATAATCTCATGATTTTAAAGCCAATTTCATGATTCTTGGTGAGCTTGACTCATGATTTTAAACATTTGGGGTTGACAATAGTGTCCTCAAAATCACTAGTTACTTTTGAAAACCTGAGTCTCTATGTATGAAGTTTCTCTACACAGCACATTTCCCAGGCACGTTTCCTTTTGAAATAGTGTGACAGACCCAGGTCAGTGGGGTACAGGAGTCTGGTAGAAGGCAAATATACTGGTCACTGGATGAGTAGTTTTCTGTTCCCTGAGTGACCAGAGCAGGGGCTGCACTAGAGTAATCAGGAACCTGCTAGAACCAATTAATTTAGACAGGCTGATTTGATCACCTGCAGCCAATCAAGGCAGGCTAATCAGGGCACTTGGGTTTAAAAAGGAGTTCACTACAGTCAGGCGGGGAGGAGCCAGAGGAGAGGAAGTGCGTGTGAGGAGCTGGGAGCAAGAGGCACAAGGAGGTGAGAGCGAGTGCTGCTGGAGGACTAAGGAGTACAAGCGTTATCAGACACCAGGAGGAAGGTCTTGTGGTGAGGATAAAGAAGGTGTTTGGAGGAGGTCATGGGAAAGTAGCCCAGGAGTTGTAGCTGTCATGCAGCTGTTACAAGAGGCACTATAGACAGCTTCAATCCACAGGGCCCTGGGCTGGAACCTGGAGTAGAGTGGGGCCTAGGTTCCCCCCAAATCTCCCAACTCCTGATCAGACACAGGAGGAGTTGATCCAGACTGTGGGGAACAAATCTGCCAATAAGCGCAGGACCCACCAAGATAGAGGAGGAACTTCGTCACAATATCCATCCCATTCTCTCCTGCTTCATCCTGAGTTAATCACATCACACAGGTTACTACTGTACAACTTTCTGTCATGATGCAAAGGAGAAATGTGTTGGCTTTCTGCCACCTAAACTATCAATGAATTCCTTTCCTTCCATTACTAGTGTTGGGATCTTTTATATGTGCCTTCAGTGTATAATACAACACAGTCAAATGCTACAACAGTAATAAAAAGACTTCATAAAAAAGTAACACCTTTGCTTTTTAATTCAAAGGCATATCTTCCAGACAACAGCACTTACGTGATTTTTATCAAGAATTAGAGGGTTCTTTCTGCCAAAATGCATTTAAGCCCTGATCCAGGGGTCTTAGCATAATTTCTACTACATGCTTTTCTTTTTCAGGTCTTCCCAGTTGTGTAATTTTCTTTTTCATTGTATTTGTTTACTCCAGCAGACAGACGTTCTCGGAAAGGGAGCTGGCCAGCTGCAGCAGATTTGTATGAAATTTGCACTTAATAGACAAACCGAATTTCTGTGTGACCCTGGCCAAGTCACATAGCCTCTCTGTGCTCCATGGGGATTATAGCACTGGGTGTTGTGAGGATAAATACATTAAAGATTGTGATGCACTTTGAGATCTATTGATGAAAAGTGCTATATAAGAACTAGGTATTATTATTATTATTTATTTCTACATGGATGCAGAAACTATTAATCATCAGCTTACTGAAGAAAATACATACTGATGGCTGATGAATTTACATCAGTAGAGATATTTCTCTCAGCAGTGTGAAAAATCCACACCTCTGAGAGATGCAGCTCTCCCAACCTAACCTTCCAGTGTAGACAGTGTTAGGTTGATGTAAGAATTCTTCTGTTGACCCAGCTACCACCTCTCTGGGAGGTGGATTACCTATGATGTGTTGACATTGGAGCACTACAGTGGCATAGCTCTAAAATTTTAAGTGTAGACATTCCCTTAATGTAATCTATTAGAACCAGTTGTTCATAGATTTAAAAGGCAGAGTACCCATTGCATTGCTGATCAGCTAAACTGACCTCTTGCATAGCACAGGCCAATGCATTTCATCCAGAGATTCCTACATCATGCCCATAACTTATTACTGAGCTACAGTATCTCTTTTAGGAAGGCATCCAGTTTTTATTTAAAGACTGCAAGCAATGAAAAATCCATCAAGTCCCTAAGTAAATTGCTGCAATGGTTAGTTACTCTCCGTTTTAAAATTTTGCACCTTATTTCTAGGATGAATTTTTCTAGCTTCAGCTTTCAATCATTATGCCTTTTTCTGTTAAAGTGAAGAGCTAGCTGTGATTAGCAATCTCTACCCCATATAGGTACTTGTAGACTGAGATCAAGTAATCTCTTAACCTTCCCTTGGGTAAGCTAAATAGATTGAGTTTCTTTAATCTCTTGCACTAAACCATCATTTTCCAGACTTCAAATCATTCTTGTAGCTCTTCTCTGAAACCTTTTCAATTTTTCATCAACTTTTTTGATGTGTGGACACCAGAACTGGCCATACTATTCCAAGATTCTATCCCATAGGATGCTCAGTAATTCCCAAATCTCAATCTTCACCTCTTCCATTCATCCTCTCCTGGGTCATGTGGAGTGAAGGACTTGGCTTTATACAGTGATATTCCAGGGAGCTGTATCTCCCCTGAGCGAGTTAACAGATCCCCCAGCTACAGAGACTGACAGGCTATAGGTTGAATAGAGACAGATGAAGGTATTATTATATCATAAATGGATTTGACGGAAACAGAAGGGAAGGAAACATACCTAGCTTTTAAATCTTCACTATTAGGGGCTGATGTTCAAAGTGCTCTGCAGAAGTCATATAGACTTTAAGGTCAGAAAGGACCATCATGATCATCTAGTCTGACCTCCAACACCTTGTAGGCCACAAAATTCACCCACTCACTCCTCTAATAGACCCCTAACCTCTGGCTGAGTTACAGAAGTCCTCACGTCATGATTTAAAGACTTCAAGTTAAAGACTCCACCATTTGCACTAGTTAAAACCTGCAAGAGACCCATGCCCCACGCTGCAGAGGAAGGTGAAACCCCCCCAGGGTCTCTGCCAATCTGACCCAGGGGAAAATTCCTTTCTGACCCAAATATGCGGATCAGTTAGACCCTGATCATATGGGAAAGACCCACCTGCCAGACACTTGGGAAAGAATTCTTCTCCATCTAGTGTCCCACCATTGGCCATTGGGAAATATTTGCTGTAAGGAGTTGCAGATCAGCTACATGCCATTGCAGGCAGTCTCATCATACTGTCCCCTCCATAAACTTATCAAGCTCAGTCTTGATGCCAGTTAGGTTTGTTACCCCCACTGCTCCCCTTGGAAGGCTGTTCCCGAATTTCACTCCTCTGATGATCAGAAACCTTCATTTAATTTCAAGCCTAAACTCCTTGGTGGCCAGTTTATAGCCATTTGTTCTTGTATCAGGACTGGCCCTTAACTCCTGTCTCTCCCTGGTATTTATCCCTTTGATGTATTTATAGACAGCAATCATATCTCCCCTCAGCCTTTTTTAGTTTCGTTAAACAAGACAAGCTCTTTTAGTCTTTTCTCATAAAGTAGGTTTTCCATTCCTTGGATTATCATTGTAGCTCTTTTTTGCACCACTTCCTGTTTGAATTCACCTTTCTTAAACATGGGAGATGAGAATTACACACAGTGTTCCCAGATGAACTCTCACCAATATCTTGTATAATGGTACTATCACTTCCTTATCTCTACTGAAAATACCTCATCTCATGCATCCTAGGATTGCATTAGCCTTTTTCACAGCTGCATCACATTGGCGGTTCATAGTCATCCTGTGATCAACCAATATACCTAGGTCTTTCTCTTCCTCTGTCATTTCCAACTGATATGTCCCCATTTTATAGCAAAAATTCTTGTTGTTATTCCCTAAAGGCATGACCGTGCACTTTGCACTATTAAATTTCACCCCATTTCTATTACTACAGTTTACGAGGTTGTCCAGATCTTCTTGTATGATATTCCAATCCTCCTCCATATTGGTAATACCTCCCAATTTTGTGTCAGCCACAATTTTTATTAGCCCACTTTTTATGCCAAGGTCATTAATAAAAATTTTAAATAAGACTGGTCCCGAGACTGATCCTGGAGAAACTCCACTAGTAACCTCCCTCTAGCCTGACAGTTCACCTTTCAGTATGACCCATTGTAGTCTCCCTTTTAACCACTTCCTTATCCACTTTGCAATTCTCATATTAATCCTTATCTTCTCCAATTTAAGTAATAATTTCCCATGTGGATCTGTATCAAATATTTTACTGAAATCTAGGTCGATTTGATCTATGGCATTTCCTTTGTCTAAAAAAATCAGGTATATTCACAAAGAAGGAGATCAGGCTGGTCTGGCACAATCTACCTTTTGGAAAACCATGCTGTATTTTATCCCAATTACCGTTAACCTCTATGTCCCTAACTACTTTCTCTTTCAAAATTTGTTCCGAGTCCTTGCATTCAACTGAGGTCAAACTAACAGGCCTATAGTTTCCTGGATCAATTTCCCCCCTTTTTTATAAATAGGAACTATATTAGCAATTCATCAATCATAGGGTATGACCCCCGACTGAGCAGATTCATTAAAAATCCTTGTTATTGGGCTTGCAATTTCATGTGCCAGTTCCTTTAATATTCTAGGATAGAGATTATCCAGGCCCCCCGATTTAGCCCATTAAGCTGCTTGAGTTTGACTTCCAACTCGGATATGGTCATTTCTACCTCCATATCCTCATTCCCATTAGCCACCCCGTCATATCTCTAAGATCTTCATTAACCTCAGTAAAAATGGAGGCAAAGTATTTATTTAGGTGTTGGGCATGCCTAGACTATCTTTAATCTCCACCCCATTCTCAGTGCTTAGCAGTGCCACTTCTTTTTCCTTGTTTTCTTCTTATTTATATGACTATAGAACCTTTTACTATTAGTTTTAATTCTCTTTGCAAGGTCCAACTCTATTTGGCTTTTGTCAGTTCTCATTTTATCCCTTCACTTTCTTACCTTCAAGAGGTAGCTTTCCTTGCTGAGCCTTCCCATCCTCCATTGCGTGTAGGCCTTCTGCTTTCTCTTAATCACCTGTTTGAGATGTTTCCTCATCCAGCTTGGTCTGCAACCCTTCCCTATGAATGTTTTCCCCTGGCTTGGGATGCAGGCTTCAGATAGCTTCGGCAACTTTGACTTAAAGTAATTCCAGACCTCTTCCACATACAGATCCTTGAGTTCTTCAGTCCAGTCTACTTCCTAAACTAATTCCATTAATTTTTAAAATTTTGCCCTAAAGACCCTTGTTGCAGATCTATTTTTGTTTATCCTTTCCATTTAGTTTAATCAGAATTATTTCATGATCACATTATAAAGCCATCTAGTTCAAGGCCAGATCATCTAGTCTGACCTCCTGCGTATCAAAGGCCCTAAACTCCATCCAGTTACCACACCCCCATTGAGCCCAATATTCTAGAATAGATTAAAGTATTACAGCCTTCCAGAGACTAAACTATTATCTGCTCCAGGGTGGTCCAAAGTGCATCAATGCCCGATGCTCCTGCAATGGCAGGAAATTGATTTGATGAGCTATACCCAGATGAACATCATACACTCTAACCCTAATAATTGTAACTGGGCTATTGTTGGCAACTAATAGGGTCTGTGTGCTGGCACCAGTTCCAAAATAAGATCAAAGCACAGCCTGTCATGTGTGACATTTTAATTTAAAGTCATATAAAATAGGTATTTTCACATCCTTATTATGTGCAACTGCTCATGTGATAGCATAACACAAGTTTGGAGGTTTTTATAATCTGCTTTTTTGCAAGTGTTTCAGTTTTATGATTACATACAATTCATGGTAGTCACATGCAGACAGCTCTCTGGAATAGGAGGATTAATGATGTGATAGTCTCTAAGATACCTGTTTCCATCTGCACATCATTAACTTTACCCTGATTACTGAAGGGGAAATAGGCGAACAGACAAAGGAATCATATTTGAATGGTTTCCGTGCATGCAGCAGAACCAGCACCTATACCAGGCAGCTGGGTAAATGCAACTTGGGGAAGGAATCCATTCCCCAGCCTGGAGATCTGCTTCAGGAAGCCTACTCCATGCAATGCCTGGTGTAGGCTGGTATTTACATGTTCCCCCCAATCACTGTAGAATTTCAGGGGAAGTTCTGCAGAAAGGGACCTGGGGATTACAGTGGATCAGAAGCTGGATCTGAGTCAGCAGTGTGCCCTTGTTGCCAAGAAAGCTCATGGCATATTGGGCGGCATTTGTAGGAGCATTGCCAGCAGACTGAGAGAAATGATTATTCCTCTCTATTTGGTACTGGTGTGGCCACATCCAGAGTATTGCGTCCAGTGACCATAATATAATAACATTTAACATCTCTGTGGTGGAAAGAACACCTCAACAGCCCAACACTGTGGCATTTAATTTAAAAAAAGGGGAACTATGCAAAAATGAGGGGGTTAGTTAAACAGAAATTAAAAGGCACAGTCACTAAAGTGAAATCCCTGCAAGCTGCATGGACACTTTTCAATGACAACATAATAGAGGCCCAACTTAAATGTATACCCCAAGTTAAAAAACACAGTAAAAGAACTAAAAAAAAGTCACTGTGGCTTAACAATCATGTAAAAGAAGCAGTGAGAGATAAAAAGGCATCTTTTAAAAAGTGGAAGTCAAATCCTAGTGAGGTAAATAGAAAGGAGCATAAACACTGCCAAATTAAGTGTAAAAATGTAATAAGAAAAGCCAAAAAGGAGTTTGATGAACAGCTAGCCAAAAACTCAAAAAGTAATAAAATGTTTTTTTTAAGTACATTAGAAGCAGAAAGCCTGCTAAACAACCAGTGGGGCCCCTGGCTGATCGAGATACAAAAGGAGCGTTTAAAGACAAAGTCATTGAGGAGAAACTAAATGAATTCTTTGCTTCAGTCTTCACAGCTGAGGATGTTAGGAGGTTCCCAAACCTGAGCCGTCCTTTCTAGGTGACAAATCTGAGGAATTGTCATAGATTGAAGTGTCACTAGAGTAGGTTTTGGAATTAATTGATAAACTTAACAGTAACAAGTCACCGGTACCAGATAGCTTTCATCCACGAGTTCTTAAAGAACTCAAATGTGAAATTGCGGAACTATTAACTATGGTTTGTAACCTGTCCTTTAAATCAGCTTCTGTATCCAATGACTGGAAGATAGCTAATGTAACGCCAATATTTCAAAAGGCCTCTAAAAGGGATCCTGGCAGTTACAGTCTAACGTCAGTACCAGGCAAATTAGTTGAAACAATAGTAAGGAATAAAATTGTCAGACACACAGAAGAACGTAACTTGTTGGTCAAATGTCAACATGGTTTCTGTAAAGGAAAATCATGTTTTACTAATCTATTAGACTTCATGGAAGGAGTCAACAAACATGTGGACAAGGAGGATCCAGTGGACATAGTGTACTTAGATTTCCAGAAAGCCTTTGACAAGGTCCCTCACCAAAGGCTCTTATGTAAATTAAATTGTCATGGGATAAGAGGGAAGATCCTTTCATGAATTGAGAACTGGCTAAAAGACAGGGA
>NC_133774.1:133409597-133468366 GCF_003597395.2 Chelonoidis abingdonii
ACTGGGGTTATTTAGTCTGCAGAAGAGAAGAGTGAGGGGGGATTTGATAGCAGCCTTCAGCTACCTGAAAGGGGGTTCCAAAGAGGATGGAGCTCAGTTATTCTCAGTGGTGGCAGATGACAGAACAAGGAGTAATGGTCTCAAGTTGCAGTGGGGAAGGTTTAGGCTGGGTATTAGGAAACACTATTTCACTAGGAAGGTAGTGAAGCACTGGAATGGGTTACGCAGGGAGGTGGTGGAATCTCCTTCCTTAGAGGTTTTTAAGGTCCGGCTTGACAAAGCCCTGGCTGGGGTGATTTAGTTGGGGTTGGTCCTGCTTTGAGCAGGAGGTTGGACTGGGTGACCTCCTGAGGTCTCTTCTAACCCTAATCTTCTGTGATTCTATGATTTGAGAAGGGACGGTCTCTTACTGGATGTCTGTACAGTGCATAGCATGTTGGGACCTCAATGCACTACCCTAGTGCAAATAATAAATACTAATAGAAGTAGTAGCTGGACTCACACTGTATTAGGAGAAGAATTATAATTTGTGGCATTTATATTAGGAAATGCAGAAATCCCGAAGGAAAACACCACAACCAACATAAATAAACCCTTTGTAACTCAAATTCATTTCCAAAATATACACCCATAGAATAAGTGAGGTTTAGCGTTACATCCACTGCAGCCTTTTTCTAGAGGGGATAATCCTTTGGCCATTTGTATTTAGCTGTTACAGAAGCTGGCATGAGCTCAAAGATGTTGACATAAACAATTGTTTAATGTTATACTAAGAATTTTACGGACGGTTTCCTAAGGTAGGGCTGCTACCAACAGAAACAGGATGACTTTGCTAAGGGTAATTGGCAAGACAACATCCACTCACAAGTAATTAGTGGTACCTCAGAAAATTTACTGTCCTCTACTGCTCAGTTCCCATCCCACCCCCTAACAGAATTCCACATTTGCAGGATAATATTACTTGACAAAAGTGACCGTATTGCTTTCATTTATCAAAATCAAGGAAAAGGTAACCTTATGCTTCATGTTCACTGATTATCAGCTTGGGAAAGGGGGAAAAACAGACTCTCAGATATTGCATTGGACAAATAGATGGAGTTTGGGCATTTCACTCCTTCCTCTGAAACATCTGAGATTGCTGAACAGCCAAGCCAAGCCTGACCAGAGGTCTGTCCTCATGGGGCAATATCTGTGTTCATGTTTGCCATCTGAGGCAGCACAGCACTAGGAGCCTATGTTCTAATCCTGGGTTTGCCACTGATTTTCAGTATGACCTTTCTGGGGCAAGTCACTTCCCCTTTTTGTGCTTGTCTCCCCCTCACTATTTGTCTATCTTGTCTATTTTGTTTGTAAACGCTTGGGGGCAGACATAGACAGACACTTGGTATTTGTACAATGCTTAGTGCAATGGGGCGCTGATTCTGACTGAGGCTACTAGGTGTGACTGTAAAATACATAACTAAATAAGAAGTAAGTAGTATCCACCTATCTCACAGGAAAACTAGGAGGAATTATTAGCTGCTGTTTCCAAAATGCTACGTATTATTAATTCTCATATATCAACAACTCTCACAGAGCCATCATATCATTTTGCACCAGAATGGGATCATAACATTTAGGAAATGTTGCTGTTCACAGGTTTTCATGTTGCAAGGTCACAAATGAGCCTGCACTTTTTCTCAGAAAGAAAACAATTAAAAATGAAATCAACCCCTTTTCTCCCTTCCTTCCCAGGAACAAAATCCTCCTGCAGACTCCATGGATCCTACCATTGAGTGCACCCCAAGAGCCAATAGCAGAATGAGTGGCAGTACTGTCAGAGGAGTGCTTGCAACGTGCACTGAAAAAATATCTTCCATGCTTCTGACTGAAAAACCATGAGAAACCCTGGCTTTCCGTACATGGAACCTGTGTTTCTGTTGGGTTGTCTCCTGCTGTCTTCTGGCTATTCCATGTCCCCTTGGGCCCCGTGGTGAGGGGGAAGAATGTGGCCAAAGGGCTGAATTTCACAGTTGTGTGTGGTTCTGGCAACAGTTTGTCTCCTTCGGTATGTTTTGTGTATAGCCTTAAGACAGGAGATAGATTTCCATTCAAACATTCATTATTCATTCTGTGTTTTCATTTTCTCTTTACTGTGGCAAGTCATAACCATACGTGAACGATTTAAAAAAAAAACCACATTTTTTTTTTTGTATAATGTTTCTCAGTGTAATTAACACATTCGTTTTGCTGCTGGTTTTCAGAGCATGAATGCTAAACACTATGAAAATTAGGCCCCTCCAAAGTGTCCCAGGTTGAACACCCAACGATGAAGGCATCCAAAGTCCTTAATCATTTCTGAAGACCTTGGCCTTATACAGACCTAAAATTCAGCTGCCACTGTAGGGGCAGTGCATATCCTCCCCTTCCCCAGCACTGCTTTGCCAGGACATGCTGGTTATCAGTGCGTTACTCATCTCAGACTGATGAGGGATCAGATCATGGATTTCACCCGGTGCCTTGCAGAGAACTGGCTGGTCATGTGATGCTGAATGTTCTTGTTTCCACCTGTCATCATGTGATTTAAAAAGACCTACAGATTCTTTGGTGAGCACTTCTAGAGATGTCAGGGGGAGGGGGGAGAACAGAAGGGTCCAGCAGTGGGATGCGTGGCTCTGTTCTCATTCCATCTAAATGCCCTAATACTGGGGCTGTTAACAGCAGGATCTACCCTCTCTTATCATTATTATACTGTTGTTTACATTATTTTCTTTAAGCTGTATTTATTAGACTGATTACTTTTTTCCAGTGGAAAACTGCAGTGCATTTGCACTGAAACATATACTGTGTTAATTCAAAAGAATTAAAATGTGTAGCTTTCCTAGTTATTCCCTCATTTCCACAGAATGATTCTAAATGCTTCTTACCGCCCTCCTTTATCCCCCACCCCCACCCCTTTCTCCGGAGAAAATTTTGCATGTTTCACTCCCGCCCATATTCATGCTCTGTGCTATTTCTGATGCTCGGGCTTCCCTTCCAGATTATTTCTGAATCCCCATATCAAAACATGCTCCATTTGGCTACTTTGTACTGGCATATTGAAAAATAGCTGGTGTCGCTAATCAAGTCGTCATTCCATATGGCAGAACAATGGTGCTGCAAGTCTCACTGCCAGGCCAAAGCGGAAGAAAGAAAGAAAGATCTCCCAGCAGCACCTTTATTTTTAGCTTTTTTTTGCATTATTTATGAGCAGAAATGTTTGGGAATTTGGCAGCGTCACACTGGAAAATAAAAATGATTTGTCAAAATTATAAGCCCTATAACACGCTCCCTCCTCATATCTGTCTAAGTTTGGGTGAATTACAGCGTATGTCCTGATAAAATGTCCTAATGAATAGAAAACTAGTGCACAGAGTATCGCTCTTTGGTCTACTGATCTTCTGTAAATATAGATAACCGTGACAATCATTCCTAGAACTAGTCATTCAGGACCTGCTCCTGCTCTCACTGGAGTCAACAGCAAACCCCTCTGTAGTATCTGTGAGGAAGCAACCTCCAGTTTCAGTGAAATGCTTTTATGTGTTTAACTATTACATTCATCACAAAGGATGAAACCAGATTCAGTGTCTTAAACTCCATCTGTTTCCATGTCTCTCTCTAGCCTACTTCTGGTTGGATACTTACAGGGTCTACAAGATGGCATTGTGCCACATTCCCATTGATGGCAGCAAGCTCAAGGCCTCGAATTGCAAAGTTGATGAGTAAGATTGCTCTGTATGTATTAAAATAAAATATTAAGACCAAAACCCAAGCAGATGGCATGGACAGCAATATGATATGGAACATTTCTCCTCCAGGAGTGTGAGCCAGATAAATGATGAGTATCCTCTGCAAGGTGCTACGGGCATTCAACTCCCATGGAAAACAGTTGAAGCTGAGGGTGCTCAGCTTTCCCCAGGAGATGTTCTGCACCTCACAAGGTCAGACCAGAATTTTCCAAGCCAAGGCCCTGATCCTGTAAAACTTCAGTGGGATTTCACAGGCTTTCTAGGGTTTTCTTGAGTGTTTCCAAAGCACTCAGCAAAGGCCCAACAAACACAGTGAGAGTTTTACCATTTGCATCAATGGGGGCAGAGTTTGGCCAACTCTGAATACTTCTGAAAATCCCTCCCATAATGTTATAAACTTGGCCATGCACAGTACTAAACAAGACAAAATGAGTTCAACAGGTCAGTGTGTCTGCGTGTGTGTAAGGGTTGAGAAGTCAGGAGCACAACCTGAGAAACTTGGATGGATATAAGATTTGCCATTCATTTTTAAGTTACAGTTTTTTGTAATGTACATTTCTTGCCTTGCAGGGATACAAATGCCAAGTCTTTGCTACACTCTTCTAAAACACAGCCTGCAGAAATGTTCTAAAATGGAAAATCACTCCAGTAGAACAGATGTTGGCACTGATGAGCATTAAAAAGTTACTATTTGCCAACTGTTCAATGTCATCTCACTTTTCTGCACTTTTCCCCTATGCTTAGCATAGGAGACAGTATGCTCCTCAGGGCATGGTAGGACTCCGCTCTCATAAATGCCAGGGTAAATCCATTGTCAGTAGGGTTACAGCACTGGGAAACGTATGTAAGTGAGAACAGAATCAGTCCCTGTGTCTTTATAGCTGTCCATAAATCACTTATCACACTATTATCACTATGCAAATAAAAACACAATTATTTTTCTTATTGTCTGTGTGTCTATAGGGTAATGGTTGGTGAGCATTACACTGACTTTTTAACAGCTTCTTCTGTACTGCACACTTACACAACACCCCACATTCAGGGGAATCTCAGAGACTTTATGCATGGAACTAAACTAATTAAGGCTCAGCATGAAGCCAACACCATCTGCTACCTCAGGGAGATGTTTGCTTTTTGCTTTTCCACATTTTACTGGTGTGTTCCCCTGTTTCTCTTTCTGGCACTCCCTTTAGAACAAAACAGGCTGAGGTTATGTGGAATGCGTAGCAAGGCAACCCTCACCTTGGCAAGTTCAGGCAGACCAGTGTGACACACCCTGCTAGAAAAACTCACAATGGGGTCCTAGCATCACTCATTCTGTCAAGTCAGGGCAGAGAACTGCAAATGGGTCTGACCTGGCTGTTAGGACATGCTTTGCTGTTACTAACTGCTCTAGTTATAAAGTTCAAGAGCTAACATACTGCCAAGCCCCAGAATGAGTAGAAGAGGAGAAAAAAACCACTGAAACAAATCACTAATCCTCCAATTTAGGAGGATGTCCGGTTCTAAGGTTCAAATGAGAGATTTCAGGAAGACAATGGGGAAAGAAAGGGAGGCAAAGGAGACTGGCATCATAGAGGGCTACAGAAATACTTTGGAATAAACAGCATTAAGGAGATAAAGTCCATCTGACTTTTCAACTGACAGAAGGGATTGCTGGGCAGCAAAACACCAGTCATCCAGCAAACCTGAACATGACCTCTCAGTGTGCTCTGGTGGCTAAGAAAGCAAATGCTCCCTGTGGGTATACAGTAGAAGCAGGGGTATATAGACAGAAGTAGTAAGAAAAAACGGTTACCCACCTTTTAGTAACTGTTGTTCTTCGAGATGTGTTGTTCATGTCCGTTCAAAGTATGTGTGCGCGCGCCGCGTGCACGCCAGCCGGAAGATTTTCCCTTAGCAGCGTCCGTAGGGTCGACCCGGGCGCCCCCCTGGAGTGGTGCCAACATGGCACCCTATAAAGGAGCCCACCGACCCTCCACCCCCTCAGTTCCTTCTTGCCGGCACTCCGACAGAGGGGCAGGAGGGTGGGTGTTGGAATGGACATGAACAACACATCTCGAAGAACAAGTTACTAAAAGGTGGGTAACCGTTTTTTCTTCTTCGAGTGGTTGTTCATGTCCATTCAAAGTAGGTGAATCACAAGCCTAACCTTAGGATCTGGGGT
Source organism: Chelonoidis abingdonii (assembly GCF_003597395.2). Lineage (NCBI taxonomy): Eukaryota > Metazoa > Chordata > Testudines > Testudinidae > Chelonoidis > Chelonoidis abingdonii. The sequence continues at coordinate 133,415,532 of NC_133774.1, forward strand.
CGGAGATCACTACTGACTGGAGAACTGCACGCCTGAAGGCTGCATCATCCCTCGCCTGGTGCATGATGGCATAGTGAGACAAGAACATGTGGATGGAGGACCATGTGGCAACTCTACAAATCTCCTGAGTGGCAACCTGAGCCAGGAAAGCCGCAGAGGAGGCCTGTGCCCTAGTGGAGTGGGCTGTGACTGGAGGAACAGGGGTCTTAGCTATGCGGTAGCATTCCCAGATGCAGGTCATGATCCACGAAGAGATTCGCTGAGAGGAGACCAAGAGCCCCTTCATCCTTTCTGCCACTGCGACAAAGACCTGGGTCGAGCGTCTGAACAGCTTGGTACGCTCTATGTAAAAAGCCAAGGCCTTGCAGACATCCAGGGAGTGTAGCCTCCGCTCTTTGCTGGAGGCGTGTGGTTTCAGATAAAACACCGGGAGAAAGATATCTTGGACCATGTGGAACTGTGAAACACCCTTGGGTAGAAAAGCCGGATGAGGTCTAAGTTGGACCTTGTCCTTGTAGAAGACTGTGTACGGGGACTCTGACCTTAACACTCGAAGCTCCAACACCCGTCGGGCCGAGGTGATCGCCACCAGGAAGGCGGTCTTATACGATATGTACAGCAGGGAGCACAAAGCCAGAGGCTCAAAGGCAGGCCCCGAGAGGACGGAGAGGACCAGATTCAGGTCGCAAGCAGGGGTTGGCTGACGCACATGTGGGAAGATCCCATCCATACTCTTGAGGAAACGCCCAACTAGTGGGTTCGCAAACACCGAGGCACCCCCCTCTCCCAGACAAAAAGTGGTATGGCTGCCAGGTGAACGTGAATGGAGGAAAGGGAGACGCCCAGCTGTCTTAGGTGAAGCAAATAGTCAAGGACAGCAGGAATTGGTACCCCCAGTGGGTAGTGACCCCGCTGACCTGACCATATGGAGAAGCGCTTCCATTTAGCCAAGTAGGTGGCCCTGGTGGACGGTTTCCTGCTACCTAGCAGCACCTGCCTGACCTCTGGGAGCACTGCAACTCCACCGGGTTCAGCCATGGAGCATCCAGGCTGTGATGTGAAGGGACTCGAGGTTTGGATTGTGGAGGGAGCCCCAGTCCTGCGTGATCAGGTCCGGGAGTAGGGGCAGCGTCAGGGGCGCCTGAACTGACGTGCAGGAGTGACGTGTACCAATGCTGGGTGGCCACGCCGGAGCTATCAGGGTTACCCTGGCGTGATCCCTGCAAATCTTTAAAAGCACCCTGTGTATCAGGGAGATCGGAAGGAAGGCATAGAGCAGACCGTCCTCCCACATCTGTAGGAAGGCGTCCGACAGAGACCCCCGACTGCGGCCCAGGAGGGAGCAAAACCGTTGGCACTTCCTGTTGTCCCTTGAAGCAAACAGGTCTAACCGGGGAAAGCCCCAGAGCTAGAAAATTGAGCGCACCACATCCCATCGGAGGGACCACTCGTGACCCCGGAATTAATGGCTGAGGGTGTCTGCCAAACCGTTCTGCTCCCCCAGAAGATAGAACGCCGTCAGGTGAGTGGCATTGTGAACGCAGAAATCCCACAGCGCGAGGGCTTCCCCGCAGAGAAGAGAGGAGCATGCACCCCCGTTTGTTAATATAAAACACTGCCGCCGTGTTGTCCGAAAGGACTGAAATGCACCTGCTGGCCAGGTGAGACCGGAAGGTCAAACACGCCAGGCAGACCGCTCTCAGCTCCCTGACATTGATATGCAACTCGAGGTCCTCCAGCGACCACAAGCCCTGCATCTGGAGGCATCCCAGGTGCACTCCCCAACCTCGATCCGAGACGTCCGTCACCAGGGAGAGGGAGCAGGGCAGCAAAGGGGACACCGATTCAGACTTCCCACTGGTCGAGCCACCACCGTAGCAAGCTCAGCACCAAGCGGGAAATGGACACCACTGAGTCCAGGGGGTCCCTGACCAGGCGATAAACTGTCGCCAACTAGGATTGCAGTGGGCGAAGCCAGAGTCTGGTATGGATCACCACATAGGTGCATGCCGCCATGTGGCCCAACAGCCAGAGGCAAACTCGCACCGTGGTAACCAGGGCGCGGTGCAGTCCGAGGATGAGCTCGGAAATTGCACAGAACCTGGACTCCGGCAGGTACGCTTTGGCGTGGGTGGAGTCCAGAACTGCTCCTATGAATATTCGTTGCGTCGGAGAGAGGGTGGATTTTGCTTCGTTCTAGAGGAGGCCAAGATCAAGAAAGGTCCTCCTGAGGAACAACACCTGGGTCTCTATCTGCTCCTTGGAGTGGCCCTTTATGAGCCAGTCGTCCAGGAAGGGGAATGCCTGAATGCCCCGCCTGCGCAGGAAGGCCACCACTACCACCATGCACTTCATGAAGACCCTGGGAGCAGCTGACAGACCAAACGGGAGCACCGTGAACTGTAGATGGACGTCGGTCACAACGAATCTGAGGTACTGACGGTGCCGTGGAATTATGGCAATGTGGAACTAGGCGTCCTTTAAGTCGAGGGCGGCATACCAATCTCCTGGATCCAGGGAGGGGATGATCGAGGACATGGAGACCATGGGAACTTGAGTTTTCGCACAAACTTGCTGAATACATGGACTAAATAGTAAGGATAGGACACTGCCAACTTTCTATGCAAGAGAAGTTCCAGCTAGCCGTCACCGGCGGTAAGAAGGAACTGAGGGGGTGGAGGGTCGGCGGGCCCCCTTATAAGGCACCGTGGTGGCGCCACTCCAGAGGGCGCCCGGGCCAACCCTACAGACGCTGCTAAAGGAAAATCTTCCGGTTGGCGTGCACGCGGCACGCGCATACCTACTTTGAATGGACATGAACAACCACTTGAAGAAGAAGGTATTATTGTGGCCAGTTCTGGTGTCCTCACTTAGGAGGCCAAAAAATGGGAAATGGTTCAGCAGAGATCCACAAAAATGATTTGAGGTCTGGAAAACCTGCCTTCCAGAGAAAAACTAAAGAAACTCCATCTACTTAGCTTAACAAAGAGAGAGCTGAAAGGTAACTTGTTTACAGTCTATAAGAGGGCCTTGAGCCTAGCAAATGGTGAGTTTGGTGGCTCCTGTGACAGGAGAGATCTTAAAGGACAGGATGGGCCAGGCCCCGCAAGATTTCTAGCTCTCATAAGACTTACAGGCTGGTGATCTCAAGGCATTTGGCATGAAATTTGGAGCAGTAAAAGGAGCCCTGTGCTCTGGGCCACTTCCTGTTTGCCAGCTTGACCAGCAGTTGACCCCCACCTTCCTTCATTTATCTAGGTCACTGTGGGCTGTGCAACTCACTGCTTTGGGGCTGGCAGGAATTTATCCCCATACCTCCAGAATGGCCAAGTCTGCCTGAGTTTTTCGCCTGCCTAACAGCAAGGAGTTTGGTTCTGAGTACCCAGAACATTGAGATTCTCTCCCTCCTGGATGGCAAAGTCTGGAGCTATGGGAGAGTCGTTTAATGGTCATTACTTTCGGCACATGCCCAGTGCAGGAACTTGCTGATTTAAGCTCCTGATCTAAAAAAAGAAGGTAACACAGTGGACATCCCAAGAGCATCTCCTTACGAGATGAGGGCATGGTGTCTAACCCTTTGGGACAAACCAGAGGCTGGGACACTACCTGAGGGGACTGCCCCCACCAACGCACTTTATGGTGGTGCTGTTGCAAGGTCAGGGTCGTCTCTCACCTCAGCCCCCGAAAGAGGAAGGGATGTTAGCTGGCAGATAGAGGTGCCCAGAGAACCTCCTAGTGCAATGATTGGCTCCCCGTGCAATGGGAGCACCTTCAAGAATTGGCAAAGGGTCAGTGGGGTGCAAGTGAATGCACTGGGCTGTCCCATGATGGGAAACTTGGATGTAATTTGACTAATAAAGTTGCAGCTTGGTTAAACCCTTCTTCTGGGCAGTGAGCAGACCAGCTACCAACTACATGGTGAGATGATTTCTGATCTTTAATCTGGCAGACAAATGGCCAAGAGCCAGTGATTGGAAGCTGAGGTTAGACAAATTCAGACTCGAAACAAGCTGCAATTTTTAATAGTCAAGGTGATTGGTCATTAGAGCAGCTTACTTGAGGATGTGGTGGATTCTCTGTCACTTGGAATTTTTAAGTCAAAACTGGAAGTCTTACTAATGAGACACTCTAGCTCAGTCAAAAGTTATGGGCTTGCCGGAGCAACCACCCCATGAAATTCTATGGTCTATGCTGTGTAGGAGATCAGACTAGGTCAGGGATGGGCTAACTTTTTGGCCTGAGGGCCACATCTGGGTATGGAAATTGTATGGCGGGCCATGAATACTCACAAAATTGGGGTTGAGGAGCAGGAGAGGGTTAGGGCTCTGGTTGGGGGTGCGGGCTCCAGAGTGGGGACAGAAATGAATTGTTCAGGGTGCGGAAGGGGGCTCTGGGCTGGGAAGGGGGAGTAGGATATGTGTGGGGGGTGAGGGCTTTGGCTTGGGGTACAGGTTCTGGGCTGGGGCAAGGGATGAGGAGTTTGGGGTGCAAAGCATTCTCTGAGCTGGAACCAAGGAGTTAGGAGGGCGGGAGGGGGATCAAGACTGGGGCAGGGGGTTAGGGTGTGGAAAGGAGTGCAGGCTTTGGCTAGGGTTGCGGGCTGGGAGTGAGGGGTTTTGGATGCAGGAGCTAGGATCGAGGGGGCAGGAGGGGGATCAGGGCTGGGGGTGGGGGAGTGGGAAGAGGCTCAGGGGTGCAGGTTCTGGGAAGCGCTTACCTCAAGTGGCCTCTGGAAGCAGAGGCATGTGTCTCTTCTCCAGCTCCTGCATGGAGGTGCAGCCAGACGGCTCTGCAAGCTGCCTTGTCTGCAGGCACCACCACTGTGGCTCCCATTAGCTGCAGTTCCCGGCCAATGGGAGCTGCAGGGGCGGCGCTTGGGGTGGGAGCAGTATGGAGAATGGAGCCTCCTGGCTGCCCCTGGCTGGAACTCACCGCTGCTTTCGGGAGCCACTTGGAGCGGCCCCTGACCCTGCTCCCCAGTGGGAGCTTGAGGGCTGGATTAAGGCCAGATCCAGCCTTTCTGGCCATGCTTTGCCCACCCCTGGACTAGATCATGTAATGGTTCCTTCTGGGCTTTAAATTTGTCCATCTTTAAAACCTGAAACTTTTAGGTTTCAATCAAGCAAATTTCATTGCTTGTCTCTGTGTTTTTTCCGTCTCCTTATTATACATAAAGGACCAGATCCGACCTGAACCCTTTTGCAGTGGTCTGTGGAGTTTTTGCCAATTTACACCAAAGATCTAGCCCATAATGTTAAACTGTATTTTAGTCTCACTGATGTAGTTTATTTGAGCGGGTTTACCTGGAAACCTGACTGCACCACACACATTCACTACTGATTTTCTGATTTGCTCAAAGTGAAAGGTGAAACTCCAACTGACTTCAGTGGGAGCAAGATTAGGGTTTTTATGTGACATAGTGTATGTGTCTACTAGTTTCCAGTTCTTAGTGTTTAAATTGTGACCTTTGGCTAGGAACCCCAGAAACCGAACCACCCAAATTCACAAGTCACTTCTGAAAATCTAGATCACAATTCTACATGCTAGAGAGATAGGAACTATCACGAGAAGGGTGAGCATTTCACACCGGAAGAAGCCAAAGGCAGAGCTACGTAGTTATGATACATTTGCTGATTGTTACCTTTACCTTCCTTTTGCATCTGGTAGCATACGTCTGCAGGTGTGCCATTTTGATGAATTTGCATGTCAGTACTGATTTCCAGTCAAGCAATGACGCTATTACACTACAAAGCAATTTCTTAAAACACCTACTATTCATGGAATTAAAATGTTTCTGCTAGGAATGCTGTGGGTTTGGAGCACATTCCTCAACAACGCAAGGCCGGAAATGACAGACAAAATACTTAGACAGAGTCACTCTTGGAGGTGAGAAATGTTAATGATTCAGGAAAACCTTGCTGATCTAAACTAACGTTGACATGAAGATTTAGCAAAGAACAGACTAAAGGAAAACTGAAAGGAAGGACGGGACAAAATCTGTTTCCAAGGACAGTAGCACCAGGCTGCTAACACATCTTTTCATTCCACTTTGGAGCCTAAATCCTTTAGCTAGGCCATGAAACATACAAAACACTCTTTGGGCAACTAAGGCCAATTCATGGCTTGCCCCCAGTGAACTGTTAGGAGGGGAGCAGAACTAGAGTGATGAAGCAGGAATTTCCTGAGCCATTGTGTGGAGCAGAATGGTCCAAGGGTTGGAATGAAAAGTGTGCACAGCACCACAGGAGACTACTCCGTGGGTGCTCTGGGCCTGGAGCACCCATGTAGAAAAATTAGTGGGTGCTCCGCACCCACCGACAGCCAAGCTCCCCTCCCCGCCCCACCTCACCTACGCCTCTGCCTCCTCCCCTGAATGCTTCTCCGCCTACTTCCTAGCACTTAATGCTGCCAAACAGCTGTGAGCAGAAGTTGGCACCTATGCACAGCACCAGCCCTTATCCTGCTGTGTGCTGCATATGCTTCCCTCTGCCTGCTGCCAGAGGCCAGCTTTCAGACTGGCAAGGTGGAGGGAGTCAGGAGATTGGTCACACCATCTCCCTGGCTGACCATCCCAACTTGGAGTTATGGCACACTGCTGGGCACATTACCAGTGTCCTCTGTCTAGAATTTGGGAAGCACTTGATATGAATCCAGCCAGTCTCCTGCACAGCTGTGCTAGGGCTGGCAGTGGAGAGAAGCTTCCCTGTATTGGTTTCCCATCCCAGTCCACCTACATAGGACAATGCAGAATTTGGCCCTCAGTGAGCAGACTATCTTGACCTGTGCAGTTCCATGTACTGAAAACAGTGGCCTATTTCTAACTATCAACATTTCCAAAGCAGTTATTACCATGGCATAAAGGCTTCACATGCACAAATTACGAAAACAAAATGAGATCTGAAAAGGGAAATATTAGAGGTACAGTATCAGAGGGGCAGCCGTGTTAGTTTGGATCTGTAAAAAGGGACAAAGAGTCCTGAGGCACCTTATAGACCAACAGACGTATCGGAGCATAAGCTTTTGTGGGTGAACGCTCATTTTGAAGTGGGTATTCACCCACGAAAGCTTATGCTCCAATATGTCTTTTAGTCTATAAAGTGCCACAGAACTCTTTGTCGCTTATTAGAGATATAGTCGTCTCTTTGCTCTGGACTTTGGCTTCCCCTCCTACTTGGAGTGGATTCCAAGGTTTCCTGCTGTTCTGATTCCTGAGGGAATGATCTGGGAAAGAGGTGAATCTTGCAGACTGACCTTCAGCTAGCGAGGTCAGACCTTCTCCTGAGTTTTTCCCAAAAGGTGAGTTAGAGACCACCATGAAGAACAGGGCCTCCCGGGGGGGGGGGGGAGAAATGGGGCAAATTCTGCCCAGCCCAGCTCATGCCCGCAGCCCTCTCTGGAGCCTCAGCGCATCCAGCAGCATCCCTCGACATGTGGCAGCGTGGCTCAAGGTGAGGCTCCTGAGCTCTGCTCTCCTCAGGCCGCGTGGTAAGGGGGCGGGGCTGCGAACTCTGGGCCGAGTGGCTCCTCCTTACACAACGTGGCTCTGAGCAGGGCGGAGCTGCAGGACCACCCGCCGGAGCCACGCTGCAGGTGCTGTTCAGCAGGATGCCCTGGATGCGTGGACCCGGGGGGGGGTTGAAAACGGGAGTAGCTGGGGGTATGCGGGACGAGCTGGGGGGGTTTGGTGCTAAGGCACGAAAGTCTAGGGACACGTCAGTTGTAGGAGCAATGGGAAGGGGGGCAGAGGTTGGGAGGCGCGGTCGGGGGACAAGGAACGGGGGGAAGTGGATTGTTGAGTGTTATGGCGGTCTGTCAGAGACTCAGCGGGGTGCGGGGTGGATAGGGGTGGTGCCCTCGTCAGGCTAACGTACGTTGGAGTCAGGGTCCGTAGCCGATGGTGGGGTCTGGGGTGTTTGAAAGGTGGGTTGGGTGAGGGACAAGGAGCAAGGATGGTCGAGGATCTGAAGGGGAATGGGCAGTGTGGGGGGCAGGCAAGTGCAATGGGGTGGTCGGGATTAGAAGGGCAGGCCAGCCCTGTTTGGAAGGCAACAGCTCTCTACCCTAAAGCTCATGTCAGCAGCAACACAAGCTGCGTAGTGTGAGGCTCTGAAGAAGAGCACTGTTAGCTTTGATCATTAGCATTACCCTCCAACCCCCTTCACTCTCAAAATGCCAAATATGCTATATTTAATCTTCAAGTGCCAACAGGGAGATTTTCATGTGAAGGGAGCATGGAGTGTCATAGGTTTAAAATAGGTAGCCATGGGGGAGGGATCTGGGGACGTGAGATAGGTAGGCAAAGACTGGCTTTCGCCAGACGGCTCATGTACCAAGAGAGACCCCCTAAGCTCCTGTAATTCCGCTGTGAGCTTCAGAGGGGTATTCGGGTGTCACAAACTTTTATACTCTGGTTTCCAACTCTTCACATATGCTAACACCTCTGAGTGCATACTCCCTGACCGCTGTAAAATTAAAAACATCTTGTGCTTAACATCATGGTCGAACTCTACTCTTCATAAGTAAGTCTGGTGGAGGCAAAGCTGCAACTTGTCTCCGCTCAGCGGGAATGTGGGGGATTATGAGGTGGAACTGACAGCTCAATAACCGCAGTAATAACACAAATGACCTGAGGGAGTGCTGACCCAAGAAGTTTGAGAACACCTGGTTAATTATTAGACACACATGTGTACATTCACATGCAATAGTGCTACTTTGAGCATTCAGTTTTCACACAACAAAAAGGCTCATACCCAGATTCGGAAAAGCTCAAGATGACTCAGTTCGATGGAGTAATGTACAATACGCTAAACTAAAGACAAACCACAGTGACCGTCTCCAGTATTGTGAGGACCAACCAATGGAAGCCAGTACAACTAGAAACAGATAAATGCAGGAGGTTAAAGTGCATAATGCTATTAAGCCACAGGCAGGGGAAGAAGAATGGGTGTCCACAAGCCTCTAACTTTGTAGAAGGGGGAGATGGATGGCAGGCAGAGAGGATCACTTTGATCATGTCACTGGTTAGGTATTATTCTCTGGGGCACTTGGCATTGGCCATGTCGGTAGAACAGCGATACTGGGCTGGATGGACCTTTGTGTTGACGCCAGTAATGGCTGTTTCAATTCTAACCTAAATGAACCCAATGGTCTATGGAGACAGATATGAGTCAAACGAAGAGCCAGACAGAGATAAAATCAGAAATCTGAAAAATAATCACTAGACTGGATGGACTCAGACCATTTGGAACACATAGCCTGAGATTGATAACAATAAATAGTTTTGGAATTTATTTATTAAGCAAGAATTTTATTAATTATTTCATTTAAACAATCAACACAGGACAACAGGCAAATATTTGGCCACACACTTCTGAAACCCCAAACCATATTCAGGGTTTGGCAGACTAATTTCAGCTTTTCAATTAAAAAAACCACAACAAATTTTGAAGGAAAGCAGACATTGTCCATGATTTTCTTCTGCTTTTTAAAAACCCCTAGTTTTCGATCCAGAAATAGTTCTGACGGAAAACATTTGTCCAACCCTTTTAATGAGCTTTAGTGCCTTTTAGCACTAGCTGATGCTGAGAACCAGTGATACCTTGTAAAGAAATTTTCTCAGAACTGGGTTTGTGCTGAGATACAGAAGGTTTATTTTTCCCAGGGCTGCCGGTGGGGGCAGGGAGCAAGGGAGGCAATTTGCACCAGGCCCCACAGAGGCCCCCATGAGAATATAGTATTGTACAGTATTGCAATTTTTTTTATGGAAGGGGCCCCCAAAATTGCTTTACACCAGGCCCCCTGAATCCTCTGGACGGTCCTGATCAAGATGGCTCTGCCACTGGCTTGCAAAAGTTTATAAATAAAAAAATAATTGGAGATATACCAATCTCCTTGAACTGGAAGGGACCTTGAAAGGTCATAGAGTCCAGCTCTCTGCCTTCACTAGCAGGACCAATTTTTCACCCAGTTCCCTAAGTAGCCCCCTCAAGGATTGAACTCACAATCCTGAATTTAGCAGACTAATGGTCAAACTACTGAGCTATCCCTCCTGAGTCCTAGCTCAGGGCCCCACTGTGATGGGGTTTACACCCACTGCCTGGCAGACAAGGAGTTAAGAGCCAATTAGTGCACCCACAAGAGAGAAGGGTCCCAGGGCCCCGGGCTCCAGGCCCAGCCCTAACATCTCCAATTAAACAGCCCCCAGCCATGAGCCTGAGTCAGCTGACAAGGATCAGCCAGGGATATTTAACCGTGGTGCAGACATACAAGGTACCGCAGTACGAAACAGACTGCAGAGGGGACATGATTCTCCTGTGCAGAGAAACCAGACAGGAGAAGGTCAGTCTCGGTGGGGGAGCCTTGAGATAGGGCTCAAAGTGGGGCCCAGAGCGGTGGAAGAGCACCAAAGAAGGGAGAAGCCAGAGGCCTGAGAAGCAAAAGAAGCTGTGTTAAGCAGCACAAGGGAGCATACATATTTGGACAGCTATCTAGGGTGACCAGAGAGCAAATGTGAAAAATCAGGATAAGGAGTGGAGGGTAATAGGAACCTATATAAGAAAAAGACCCCAAAATCGGGACTGTTCCTATAAAATCAGGACATCTGGTCACCCTACAGCTATCCCAAGTCCGCCCATGTTGCCTCCGGCTACACTGCTATATAGTGCGCAGTTGTCTGTCTACCTGTGCTGGGAGAGACACTCAGTGTCTAATTGATGCAGGCTCTAATGGATAATGCACTCTTCTGAATGGCCTTTATCTATCAGGCCCTGAGGGTAGACAAGCTGCTCCCTCCAAAGTCAAAGCCAATGAAGTTAATAGACAGCTACTCCAGTATCAAGCAGTGTCCAGGATCAAGCGGAGTGCCCCAGGAATCAGTCCTGGGGCCAGTTTTGTTCAACATCTTCATTAATGATCTGGATGATGGGCTGGATTGCACTCTCAGCAAGTCCATGGATGACACTAAACTGGGGGGAGAGGTAGACAAGCTGGAGGGTAGGGGTAGGGTCCAGAGTGACATAGACAAATTGGATTGAGAAGCTGGATATGAGTCAACAGTGTGCCCCTGGAGCCAAGAAGGCTAAAAGGCATATTGGGCTGCATTAGTAGAAGCTTTTCCAGCAGATCGAGGAAAATGATAATTCCCCTCTATGGGCACTGGTGAGGCCACATCTGGAGTATTGCATCCAGTTCTCCCTCCCCACACTACAGAAAGGATGTGGACAAATTGGAGAGAGTCCAGCAGAGGGCAACGAAAATTATTAAAATGATTAGGAGGCTGGGACACATGGCTTACAAGGAGAGGCTGAGGGAACTGGGATTATTTAGTCTGCAGAAGAGAAGAGTGAGGGTGGGATTTGATAGCAGCCTTCAACTTACCTAAAAGTGGGTTCAAAGAATCACAGAATATCAGTGATTGAAGGGACGTCAGGAGGTCATCTAGTCAACCCCTGTCACAGAGACCAATTCCAACTAAATCATCCCAGCCAGGGCTGGTGTCAAGCAGGGCCTTACAAAACTTAAGGAAGGAGATTCCACCACCTCTAAGTAACTCATTCCGTCCTTCACACCCTCCGAGTAGAAAAATTTTTCCTAATATCAACCTAAATCCTCCCACGACAACTTGAGACCATTTACTCCTTGTTCTGTCATCTGCTACCACTGAGAAGAGTCTAGATCCATCCTCTTTGGAACCCTTTAGGCTAGTTGAAAGAGCTATTCAAATCCCCTCATTCTTCGCTCTTCTGCAGGTCAACTAAACATACAGTGACACGGTTCGCTTCTCCGCACACTGAGTAGATATCTCAGGATAATGCTTACTGCTCGCTCCAGCCAGGCGTGTTAAACATTTTGTGCTGTCGCGTTGCTGACCCTTTCACAGTTTCCACTCCTTGGGCTTGTAGTTCAGTGCCAAAGCTGGACAAAGTACTCCAGCATGAGGACACACCAATGTTGAATACAGCGGGAATGATCATGTCTTCGAGCTGCTGGCAATACCCTACCTTAGTACAGCCCCAAAATGCCGTTAGCCGTCTTCGGCAACACAGGCACACGCTGACTTCATAGCCAGTTTGTCCACTGTAACCCCTAGGTCCTTTTTCTGCAGAACTGCTTTAAGCCATATCCAGTCCCTAGTCTGTAGCATGAATGCGGATCTTCCGTCCAAGTGCAGGACTCTTTCTTGTTGAACTCATCAGTTTCTTTTGGCCCAATCGTTCTAATTTGTTTAGGTCCCTCTGATCCTATCCCCTACCTCCAGCCGTATCTACCACTCTCCTCAAGTTTCAGTGTCATCTGCAAACTTGCTGAGAGTGCAGTCCACGCATCCTCCAGATCATTAATGAAGATAGGTGGAAAAAAACCGCCCAGGACCGACCTTGGGCACTCGCTGAAAACTGGCTTGTAACTAGACATGGAGCATTTGATTCATACCTGTGCGCAGCCCGATGATCTAGCCAGCTATTCTATCACCTTATAGTCCATTATCCCAGCCCAGATTTCTTTAAAAATCTGGCAAGAATATCTGATTGGAGACCATATCGAAAAGCTTTGCTATGAAGTCAAAGGAATACACACATCCACTGCTTTCCCCTTTGCATCCACAACCCAGTGATCTCATCACAGAAGCAATTGATTAGTCAGCATGACTTGCCGTTGATATGAATCCATGCTGATGTTCCTGATGCACTTTTCTCTCCTGGGTAAGTGCTGGGAATTGATTTTCCGTTGAGGACCTGCTCCATTGAATTCTTTCAGGGACTGGAGGGTGAGGCTGACTAGCCTTATAGTTTCCCGCGATCTCTTCTTCCCTTTTTTTAAAGATGGGCACTTTACAGTTGCTTTTTCCAGTCATTGGGACTCCCCGATCACCCATGAGTGTTTCAAAGATAATGGCCAGTGGCCTGCAACCACATCCTTAGCACCCTCGGGACATGCAGCGTGTCCAGCCCCATGACTTTGTGCTCGTCCAGTTTTCTAAATTAGTCTCAAACACTTCTGTTCTCCACAGAGGGCTGGTCAACCTTCCTCCCCATATTGGTTTGCATGCCCAGTGCAGCGAGTTGGGAGCTGACTTGTTGGTGAAGACACGAGCAAAAAAAACCATTCGGTAATTAGCTTTTTCCACATTCCTCTTGTCACAAGTTGCTCCCTCATTCAGTAAGGGGCTCACAACTTTCCTTGACTTCATTCTTGTTGCTAACGATACCTTGAGAAACCTTTCCTTACTCTTAACATCCCTTGCTAAGCATGCAACTCCAAGTGTGATTTGGCCTTCCGATTTCAGTCCTGCATTGCCTGAGCAGTATTTTTACACGTCCCTCTGGTCAGTTTTCCAATCTTCACTTCTTGTAAGCTTCCTTTTCTGCATTTTAAGATCAGCAAGGATTTCCACTATTAAGCCAAGCTGGTCGCCTGCATATTTTGCTATTCTTCTCTACAATCTGGGATGTTATTTTTCCTGCAGCCTCCATGAGGATTCTTTAAACACGGATAGCTCTCCTGGACTCCTTTCCGCCTCATGTTTTCTCCCAGGGGATTCGCCATCAGTTCGCTGAGGGAGTCAAAAGTCTGCTTTCTGAAGTGCAGGGTCTGTATTTCTGTGCTCTCCTTTTTTCCTTGTGCAGAATCCTGAACTCGACCATCTCATGGTCACTGCCTCCCAGGTTCCCATCCACTTTTGCTTCCCCTAGTAATTCTTCCCAGTTTGTGAGCAGCAGGTCTAGAAGAGCTCTGCCCCTAGTTGGTTCCTCCAGCACTTGCACCAGGAAATTGTCCCCTACACTTTCCAAAAACTTCCTGGATTGTCAGTGCACCGCTGTATTGCTCTCCCAACAGATATCAGGGTGATTAAAGTCTCCCATGAAAACAAGGGCCTGCGATCTAGTAACTTCTAGGATGGAGCTAGGCTGTTCTCCGTGGTGGCAGATGACAGAACAAGGAGCAATGGTCTCAAGTTGCAGTGGGGGAGGTTTAGGTTGGATATTAGGGAAAACTATTTCACTAGGAGGATGGTGAAGCACTGGAATGGGTTACCCAGGGAGGTGGTGGAATCTCATTCCTTAGAGGTTTTTAAAGTCAGGCTTGACAAAGCCCTGGCTGGTATGATTTAGTTGGGGTTGGTCCTGCTTTGAGCAGGGGTTGGACTAGATGACCTCCTGAGGTCCCTTCCAACCCCGATAGTCTATGATTCTATACTCCCCTGATATTCCCTGATGTGAGCAGGTGGGTGGGAAAGAGGTATGGGGAGTAGGAGGAGCCCTGGCTCTATCTTCTCCTCACCATCCAGAGTTGAAGGTCAGGTGCATGGGGGTGGGGGGAGAAACTTGCTTCCCCTCCCAGAGTAAAGGGGGAGCAGGGGAGGAATCTTGTTCCTAGGTTGTCATGGCTACATGCCTTAGGGCTCAGTCCTGCCAATGAGGAGTAGAACTGGGGAAGTAATTTTTACTTAAAGCCCCGATCCTACAATTGATAGCGTGGGGGCAGACTGCTGGTCCCATGTGGACCCCTCTGACTCAATGGGATTCTGTGCGGGTGCAGATGCCCACCCACACATTGTCACTTGTAGGGTCTTTATTTGATGAATCTCCCATCTTTCTGTCTATGAATTGCTTGCACACAAAGGATGAACGTCACAGTTTTATTCAACGTTCACAACTGTCTGTGAATTTCTTCAGGGACTAAACCTGGGGCTGCTCCCAGCAGGGTCTGATTTCCTGCTGCCCTGTTCAAAGCTCAGAGTTAGGAGTCAGTACCAGGACAAGGGGCGAGCTCCAGAAGCTAGCAGGTTGCAGTAAGAACAGGATTCTTAGCACTCACGTTCAGTTTATAGACCCACTGAGGATGCAAATTACAAATCCAGGGCTTGATCATGACTCTAGACACAGCCCTGCAACAGGGGTTCGTGCAGAGCTGCTTTAATCCATGGGAAGCACTGGGAGACAGTCTGCTTCAAGTGGGTAAAATGCTACCTTCAGTATGGGAGAATGCCCAGGCTCACCACGGCACCTCTCTGGGAGAAGCTGCTTACTCCATCCATTGCACTGGTCCTGCTCAGCAAGAGGCGCAGGAAGTCAATAGGGCCACAACATATTGTTTGGAGACCAAATTCTCCCCCCAGTTACAGCTGTTCAACCTTCTAGAAGTTAGCAGAGGTCTACCAGAAAGCAGTATGCACCTCAAAGGGCCAGCTGCTCTGCTGGTGTGTACTGACTTCATTGGAACTGCACTGATTTGCACCAGCTCAGAGTCTGGCTCTGAGAGCTTTTAGATTTGTATCTGTTACTTAAATGTCTTTGATTCTCCAACAACTTAGTGTTGCCTGCTACAGGGATTTTCCTGCTTCTTTTATTTCTATCAACGAGGGTTGATGGCTGAGTCAGTTACAAATAACCAGGACTCACTGTACTTGTAGTGACCTGCTGCCCTCCCTACCTTGCATTTTACAGACAGACAGATAGACACATGCACATAGAGCGTGCCAAAAGCACATCATGAGGATTCAACAATTGTCACTGTGTGCAGGTGCCTCTCAGAGACCATGCCATGGAGGCTTGCTCCTTTGCAGTCACATTATTCAGTACTAATGAAGTGTTCATACACGTGTGTATGTATAAAACACTCTATCGTGAAGAATTATAAAAGGGCACAAGGTTAATTTGTAAAAAATCCCTTGCAAGTCACTTAATACCAGAACCAACAACGTACTTTACAAATATCAATGACAAATTAACTGCACACCCTTAATTTCACACACAGGGCCCTATTCTGACACCTTGGCTTTTGTTGAATAGTACTTTATGAATAGCCCACCGACTTCAATAGTGCTAATCCTGGAGTAACACACTACTCATTGTAAGTAAGGCCAGCAGAACTGGACCTGGGGTGGTTCAGAAGCCATTCCATTTTTCATTACACCCTTCTTTGATTCAGATTAAGGAAAGCCCCTTGAAATAATCTGTACGGCTGGCTAGCAATCTTTTACAGACAGCTCTGAGTTTGTTTCCTTCCCAGAAATGCTTTTCAGAAAAACCCATTAAGAAGTGTGGCACACAGACTGCGGCAATTCCATATCTCTCCATAATTCTTTACAGCTGGTGGCTTCCTCCTTTAGAAAGGGCACAACCATGAGCAACTGCTTTATGCCTGAGATAGCTTTTCACTCAGGGATTCCCTGGGAGAGAAAGCCAGTGACGTCACTGGGAGATTTTCGTTTCACTTCCCTGGTTTGTGCAGGGGAGGGCACTCGCCATCTCTGATAGCAAAGAACAGGGGATGGGGAATGCAGGGAGTTTTCCCTGGAAACACTGTAGCAGATGGCCTGGACTGCTGATAAACAGTGACACAGCTGCAGCTCCACCAGTGGGAAGAGTATTTTTAGAAATCTCTGGTCTCCTACGTCTGGCTAGTGTTTTTCTCTTCTAGTTGCCTTCCTTTTTACTGTCACCTTTCCCTAGGAAGTGAGACTTTGCAGCTTAGATTGCAAGCACATTCTCCCCAGCAATGCCGTTTACATTCTCTATGTATGCCATTCTATATCCCGAACACCCCCTCCCGGCATCAAATTATGCTCTATGGGCTCCTAGGATGGTGCTGAATACAAGAGCAAACGTTGCCATGGTAACAAGAATGAAAAGCATCCCCTTTTCAACAGATACTTTGTAACCTACTGTGTCAATTTTGCACCATTTAAATGAGAAGCCCCTGATAAGATCCAGCCAGGCCTGCCTGTAAATAACAAGGCACACTTTTTAGCATACTCCCCATACTTTGTCAGAGTAAATATAAAATACGATTCTCTATTCATTTTGCACATAGTGTAGTTTACACAATCGTCTGGCTAGATGGGAAAACATCCCTCAAGGAGGGCTAGGTAGTAACCGATGTGGCTGCACAGGCACGTTAGGAGGAATAAAATTCTTCCATTACATCCCTGCTACCTGGCCCTTGAGTGCAGGCAAAAGCCAGTGCAGTGTGTTTACCTGGAAGCAGGTAGTGAGTAGTTAGGGAACAGATGGAGCCAAGATTTGGCTCCTCCCTCTCCCCAGTGAACCCGCTGCCATGGGCTGTGCAGATGTACCCTCAGGGGCACAGATCCTTCCCTGTTCTGCTCCAGGGGCAACACGGCTAGTGCCACCTCATCCACAGGGCACGTGGCAAAGCTGCAACCCTAACTAATTAACTTAAACCACTGTTACTAATGAGTCCATGCAGGCATTTTGAACACTCCCTGCTGTTTTACTGTTTCATTATTTTTATTTCATTTTCACTCTTTGCCTGCGTATGGTGTCTGCCCAGCCAAATTCTGGGTGTTCTTGGGCTCAGAGAGCTTCTCCCTTTGCAAATCCACAGGGGTTTAAAGATGTGTGATTCTAGTAGATCCTGTTTAAAGATCTTTTAAAATCCTAAAAGGGCCCAATCCTGAGCTACCTCCACTCCTGGCAGCTGAGGATACAAAGCACCTCGCACCCGGCAGAATGCATGAGCCTAGGTCACTGAGATGGGTGTAAGGGAACACAAACTATGCTTGGATTTCTTTGACAAAACCCAGTCCCAGTAGTTATCCCTTTAAAAGTAGCTCTCTATGGAGCTCAGCTCCTGGCTGTTACAGCAGCTCTCCCTGCTTGGCACCACCTCAGCGCCAAGTGATGGAGGTATAAATGAGCTGCATAACAATGCTCCCAAGAGTGCGGTGATCCTTCAGCGGAGGAGCACAGAGGCTAGCCGCTTTTACACCCTGCCACAGCTGTTCTGCTTTTCCAGTGAAATCCACTCTTTGCTTTTTGTGTTTGACATCCCAGACCAGCTCTTTGAAATTCCCCTATGTGTGAGCATTCACACTGAAATCAACTAGACACGTCAGAAAGTGGGAATGGAAACAGAGGCACATGCAGTGAAGTGACTGGCCCAAGTCGCATGGGCTGTTTTGAAAATGCCATTCTAAATTCACAAAAGTGGTGGCACTCCATAGAAATACGTGTGATACACTGTCATTCTGTACTTGTTTGTATAGTAGTCTGGAACTAAGGGCGCACTGCAGCAAAGATTTATGCCTGTCTTTAACTTCAACATGTGAGCACTGCCACTGGAGTCAATGAAACTTCTCATGGGTTTGAAATTACGTATGTGCATAAGTCTTTGCAGAAGGCAGGTCTAAGGTTGCACTGTACTGCAAACTTAGCCCTTCCTATGAGGCTCTATGGTGGCTTTTATGCTTCTATTCATTTTTCTGTAGGGAGGCATGTTTCTTTAAGTAGAGAGTTGTGTTTTGGAGTAAGTGAGAAGAAAGTTTATTTCTAGCAGCATAAGCTCTGATTTTTAGGCAAGTCTCAGCTAGATATTCCTTTTTGCCAGTGTAATGTCCAGCTGCAACAAATTGCACTTGTGTTGTGTGTGTTTGTGTTTTTTGTATCTATAATTCATTAGTTGCACAAAGTTTTGCCAGTGCAGCTTGCCTCTGAAATAAGGGGTGCTATCTTCCAAAAGTCTAGGCCTAAATACATGATGTTATTTCTTTGCTGTTAAAAAGCTCTCTATAACAGTGGTTCTCAAACCAGGGCCATCGCTTATTCAGCCGATGGTGGCTCCCACTGGCCATGGTTCGCCGCTCCAGGCCAATGGAGACTGCAGGAAGGGCAGCCAGTAAGTCCCTTAGCCTGCGCCGCTTCCTGCAGCCCCCAGTGGCCTGGAGCAGCGAATCGCGGCCAATGGGAGCCACGATTAGCCGAACCTGTGGACACGGCAGGTAAACAAACCGGCCCGGTCCACCAGGGGCTTTCCCTGAACAAGTGGCAGCCCTACTTTGAGAACCACTGCTCTATAAAACTAGCATTTAAATTAACAGAGTGAACTAAAAACAAAGCCTGTTCGTAGATGGGGCTGCTTCATACAAGAGCACAAGCAAGAATGCTGTATAACACAGGGTGCATCTACACTGCCAAAAAAGACCCACAGCTGCGAATCTTGGCGCTCAGATCAACTGAGTCAGGCTTGCGGGGCTTGGGCTTATGGGCTAAAAATAGCAGTGTAGGAGTTCGGGCTTGAGCTGAAGCCCAGGCTATGAAACCTGCTGAGGGTTCACTGCTATTAGTGGCCCCTTACCACAAGCCGCTTGAGCTGAAGTCAATTGAACCAGGCTCTGAGGTTTACTGCCCTAGGTCGTTTTTTTGGTTTTTTTTTTGCAGTATAGACATCCTGACAGGCTACAGAACTTCCATAAAATAATTCCTAGAGCAGATCTTTTAGAGAAACGTCCAATCTTAATGTAAAAATTGCTAGTGATGGAGAATCCACCATGGCCCTTGGTAAATTGTTCCAATGCTTAATTATCCTCACTGTTAAAAATATATGCCTTTTTTCTAGTCTGAACTTGTCTAGCTTCAACTTTTGGCTATTGGACCATGTTCCAGGTATCTTTGTATCAGTGACCTATCTCCTTCATTATTTACCCACTCCCCCAATGTTTGTGTCATCTGCAAACTTTAACAGTGATGATTTTATAATTTTTTCCAGGTCACTGATAAAAATATTAAATAGCGTAGGGCCAAGAACCGATCGCTACAGGATCCTACTAGAATCACACATGCTTAATGATTCCCCATTTATGATTACATTTTGGGACCTATCATTTAACCAGTTTTTAATCCATTTAATGTGTGCCCTATTAGCTTTATCATTCTAGTTTTTTAATCAACATTTCATGCAGTACCAAATCCAATGCCTTAGAGAAGTCTAAGGGTATTACATCAACACTATTACCTATGGCAACCACAATTTTAATCTAATCAAAAAAATATAAGTTAGTTTGACAGGATCTGTTTTCCATAAACCTCTGTTAATTGGCATTAGTTATATTACCCTCCTTTAAATCTTTATTGATTGAGTCTTGTATCAGTTGCACTATTATCTTGTCTGGGATCGATGTCAAATTGACGGGCCTATAATTACATGGATCATGCTGTTTATCCTTTATAAAATATTGGCACAACATTAGCTTTCTTCTAGTCTTCTGAAACTTCCACAGTGTTCCAAGGCTTATTCAAAATCAAATGTAATGGTTCAGTGAGCTCCTCAGCCAGCTCTTTTATAACTCTTGGATGCAAGTTATCTGAATCTGCTGATTTAAAAAATATCTAATTTTAGTAGCTGCTGTATAACATTCTCCCATGATACCAGTAGAATGGAAAGAGTGTTTTCATAATGAGATGATATAACTAGATTATCTGTTTTTTCCCAAATACTGAACAGAAATATTTACTGAATATTTCTGCCTTTTCTCCGTTTTTATAATAATTCCACCATTTCCAGCTAAGAAATGTGTGTAAATGCTTTGCTGAATAGGAAAGGGCTGCTGAACTGGAGGCAGA
This sequence comes from Chelonoidis abingdonii, assembly GCF_003597395.2. Classification (NCBI taxonomy): domain Eukaryota; kingdom Metazoa; phylum Chordata; order Testudines; family Testudinidae; genus Chelonoidis; species Chelonoidis abingdonii. The sequence continues at coordinate 133,435,892 of NC_133774.1, forward strand.
AAGTGTTTAAGTGACTTACGAGCCTAAATCTCAATTTCAAAAGTGACTTTGGCAATTGGGAGCCATTTGAGACTTAGACTCCTAAGTGTTTAAGTCATTTTTGAAAATGGAACTTAGCTTCTAAGGCCATGGTTGGACAGGTGGTAACATATGATGGAATTTATTTCAGTACCCCATTGGGCCACGCTGTTTTCAGGTTGATATTTCTCAGGCTGAGAGATTCTCATTTTGCAGGTATTCTTCTTGGATCTAGATCTGAGGAGGGCAGCGGGAAAGGCATTCCACTTAAGGAGTAAAAGTTAAATTCCCTGACGGGCCTGACAGCCAATTATTCAGAAACACTGTCACGGCTCACCTTACACAGATTCACCTGATATAAGGAAGATGTGCAAATTATTAATTCACAGTCATTCTCAGTGTTGTCCATTCTGCTGAGTGACATTTATACTTTCATACGCAGCTTCATCTGAAGTAACAGACGTATGCATTTGGGTCTTATTTCCTGACATTTAAACTTTCAAACTCTCCCAAGTAATATGCGATATCCCCTCTTCCCCAACCCCTTACAGAGACTCTGTGTCAGAGTCTACGCACTGCTGTAAGAGCTCCATGTTATGGTTTAGTGCACCGGGCACTGGTGTGGGAATCAGGACATGTGGGTTCTACTCCAAGGTCTATCACTTTTCTGAAAATCCCACCCACAATCCATCAAAGGCTTTCAAATAAATTCCCTCTCTGTTTATTTTAAAATATGACCATGTCTAAGGAAGCCACTTGGGAACTGGTCCTGGAGCAGCATGCCTTTCCAATGACTCTTCTCTGCCATTTTTAAATTATCAACCTAATCTTTCTCTGGGCAGCGAGATCAACAATGGCAGAAACATTGTTTAATAACAGTAATCCTGGTGTAGCCAAACTTCTGGCATTGGGATTATCATTTATTTACTTCAACAACATACCCATAACCCTTCCTAAGGCAGCAGCAAGGCAAGGAGCTCTTCTGCGGATAGCCGTACTTCCAACATAACTTTGACAATCCCATGTGTCTTGCAATGCGTCCAATGAATGTTGCATGTTACTCTGAAATACTGTAATTTAAAATGTCTGGGCCTTAGTGCTTTACTATAAAACAATACTGCTTCTCTAGATTTTCACATGTCAACATGAAGATCCCATTAGTTCAGGACTTCTGGGTCTCAATCATATAGCAACTGTGGAAAAAAATTGGCTAGATTTTCCATTGCCCTGCACCTGTTATAGTCATTTATTGTAACATGCTATGACATCAGAATGGTAATTTTTATACCCACTTTGCACTGGTACAAATAAGAACATAAGAACAGCCGTACCGGGTTAGACCAAAGGTCCATCTAGCCCAGTATCTGTCCACTGACAGTGGCCAATGCCAGGTGCCCCAGGGGGAGTGAACCTAACAGGCAATGATCAAGTGATCTCTCTCTTGGCATCCATCTCCATCCTCTGACAAACAGAGACTAGGGACACCATTCCTTACCCATCCTGGCTAATAGCCATTAATGGGCTTAACCACTATGAATTTATCCAGTTCTCTTTTAAACGCTGTTATAGTCCTAGCTTTCACAAACTCCTCAGGTAAGGAGTTCCACAAGTTGACTGTGTGCTGCATGAAGAAGAACTTCCTTTTATTTATTTTAAATCTGCTGCCTATTAATTTCATTTGGTGACCTCTAGTTCTTGTATTATGGGAACAGGTAAATAACTTTTCCTTATCCACTTTCTCCACATCACTCATGATTTTATATACCTCTATCATATCCCCCCTTAGTCTCCTCTTTTCCAAGCTGAAGAGTCCTAGCCTCTTTAATCTTTCCTCATATGGGACCCTCTCCAAACCCCTAATCATTTTAGTTGCCCTTTTCTGAACCTTTTCTAGTGCCAGTATATCTTTTTTGAGGTGAGAAGACCACATCTGTATACAGTATTCGAGATGTGGGCATACCATGGATTTATATAAGGGCAATAATATATTCTCAGTCTTATTCTCTATCCCCTTTTTAATGATTCCTAACATCCTGTTCGCTTTTTTGACTGCCTCTGCACACACAAATGACAATAAAGAATCCGTCCCATTGACTCCAGTGTGGCAGAAAAAGTGTAGACACATTTTCCTACCTGCAGTGTCTGTTGATTGCACTGCAAACTCCAGGGTTGCCCCAGTTCTCCAATCAACCTCCTGGCAAGAACCACTTATAACATGTTTACCACAGCTTCACACAGATATTGATAGGCTTGCTCCATGCCACTGTCCTTTTAGAATAGGAAGACAGAGCAATCAGTGTCTTAGTGATCTGCCACTGAGCCCACACAAATACAATATCTCTCTTTTTAATGGACAAATGGAGGGAAGATGAATCAGATTCATAGATTTTTTTTGTCTTTCCTGCAACTAGGCAGGCCATTAACCTGGGTTTAAGTTCTAAGGTTTGTCACCCATCTGGTACTCAAACAAAACTGCATGTGGTTTTGTCTGGTATTGGAGGGGGGATGCCATTTTGAAGAGTACGCCACCCTTCCCCCGCCAGCATGACCTCACATGACTGTGAGGTCACGCTGGTGAGGGGCAGTGCGCTTTTCAAAATGATGTCCCCTGCATGGCATCCCCTTGCACAAACCGTGCTTGCAGGGCCACGCTGCTGGGGGTGGGGTCACACCGCTCCTGGAAGTACTGGAATATCCAGAATTCGGGGATGCATGAGTGGCCACCCTGCCTGCCAACCCTTACTTTGTTTCCACAAGTGACTTAGGTCAAAGGGTTGTCTCTCTCTTCCCTGTGTATTAGCAGACACAGTAGCATGTTATCAGGAGTTGCTGATTATTGGGCATTATAATCTTGTATAAATATAAATAACCAGGTGCAAGGGAATGAAAGGACTTCTTATTGTTTTCTAACCGTACGGCCTGCTAACGCACATTATGTACATTATGAGAATAAGAACAGGAATGCCATGCACTTTAATGTCTTTCTAAAAGATACTCTCTAACTCATCAGCAAGTGATCAGACTAGCTTCAGGAATAATGGGGTGAAATTCTCTGGCTAGTGTTGTGCAGGAGACCAGATTAGAGGATCATAATGGTCCCTTCTGGACATAACAATCTATGAAGCTATTTCAGAACCAAATAATAGTTTGATAAGCAGGGAAAATGATGAAAATACCAGTTATATAACTTTTTGCCCCTTAGCTACAATTAAACTACAGTGTGAGCAGACTTAAACAGTATCTTAGTCCACACTCCAATGAGTCTACATGTATTCACATTCACTGGTATGAACCAGAGGTTGTGTGCTACTCAAGTGATACAAAACTACTGTATCTCTGGCTTTCCTGGGCAGTTAAACCAGGTGTGTGGCTGCTTTGTGTAACTGGCCAACTACAGAACAGCTAGAGTGTAGCCATGACTAGCGCTTGGTTGGGATACCAAATAATCAGTCATCTGCCAGGCTTGCTTGGCTGGCTTGCATCTTAACAGTAATTTCCCTTTTCATGAGACCATAGGCGGATTTGTGCACCATGCTACTCTGCCCATCCTTTCTCAGAGACTGACAGAGCAGTGCAAGTTCCTCCCACACAAAACCTTCCCAGTAGCCACAGTAATTTGAAGCACGCCCTTTCAGCTGGAGACCAATCTTCAACGGAAACCCAGCAGCTAGGTAAGGGTGTAAAAACACATCTAGTCATTCCAGTCCTGGTTTCTAAGGCAACAAAGCAACAGCACTAATCAGAGTTCCAAGCACATGGCTAAAACCTCACATTCTATTATGGCTATAGAGAGACTGCCCAATTTTTCACTGCCTGGCACCTTGTGTAATCACTTACACCCATGCAAAGTACATCTAAAAGGACACCATTCTGACCTGGTAGCATACCACACTCTCTTTGCATGTATGTAAATGGCTACATAAGGCACAGGGGAGTGGAGAATCGACTTAGATATTGTAGATAATGGGCCGTATTTTTCAGCTCATGCACTCACATTTGTGTGAGTATTTGAACGTGCCATATATTTATATAAAAAGCCAACAAACATGCTTGATTCCAACCTGCATGCACACAGCATGCTATAATTACAACTGGTCAGAAAATGGAATTTCCATGCCACAGGAAATATTTCATTTGTTTTCATCCTAAACCGGGACAAAAAGGAAAAGTACAAAAACAATTAGTAGAATGAATCATTTTTTAAAAGTCCAGCTCATAAATATCAAAATACAAAATTTCGCACTTCAAATTGAAATGTCAACATTTAAATGTCAATTCAAAGTGAAAAGTTTTGGTCAGAAATGATGTTAAGATGATATTTTAAGCTGGCATTACAATTTGAATAAAAATTTGTCATTCAAGTCAACATTTTGAAAACAAAATTCCAGTTTGATTTGAAAAGTCAATTTGAAAGAAAATTTTGTTTTGATTTTTCCCAATAGAAAATAATTTTAAGAAAAAAATCAACAAATTGACATTTTCCCATGAAAAAGTTCGATTTCAACAAAGCTATATTTCCTAACAGGACAATTTTGGGGTCAGAAAATTTCAAACAACTCTAGGCATAAGCTTCAACTAGGCATATGCAAAATTGTGTGTTTGTGTTTTCATACATGTTTGAAACTGGCTCAGATACTCTATTTGTTCCTTAGATTCTGACTGGCTGAATCAGAATTATTATTATTTATTTGTATTAGTGCAGCATCTAAAAGCCACAGTCATGAGCCAGGACTTTATTATGCTAGGTGCTGTACAAACACAGAACAAAAAGATGGTCCCCACCCCAGAGTTTGCATCGGGGAAATCCAGGTGATATTTCACAAGGGCAGGTGAAAGATCACTGCAAGTGGTCAGATGCACTCTGCTTTCAAAAGAGAACATGGCCAAAACAGCTTCCATTTTGCAGAATTCTGCAAGTAAAACCCTAATCTGCTTTTTATTTAATGTTTTAAAAAAAAAAGTGAAATGACAAAGTGTAGTGGCAGCTGAATAAAATATTGTCCTGGAGAGAGAAAAGTTGCTTTCCTGGAAAAGATTGGAAAACTATGCCTTCAGCTTCTGGAATGATGTATGATCGTGGCAAATATGTTATCCCCTAAGGCAATATTTACATGTCACTTTTAAATATACACACTGGACCAAATCATCTCCTGTCATTTACACCATTGGGGATGCACTGGTGCATCTGAAAAAGAAACTTGGTTCAATATATATATATGTATGATCATTATTTCCATAGACAGTATTATGTACACTTTCAGTCATTACTGTTTTCACCAAAATAACATTACAGGAATGATTCTCTGCCTGGCAATAGGTTTCTTTGAGTCTACAGTATCCCTCATGGCCATAGACTCCTCCTTTAGCAGCAGACATAGAAGTAGGCAGCAGCTGATTGTTCATTTTCCCTGTTGTTATCCCACAGCTCATTTTCCCTGTTGTTATCCCACAAGTTACATCTGGAGCTGCTGCAGAAATGGTTCTTCAAATAGCTCAGAGCTCTTTGGACTGCATGTACACAGGTAAAGACAAAGGGCCTGATCCTCCATGGCCCTGCATCATGTGTGCAATCATTTACACCAGTTCAAAATGGGTGAAAATGCTGCTAAATCTGAATGGAAGTGGTTCACACTCACTTGGCACAGGTGTAAATGACAGCACTAAGTGCAAGGCAGTGGAGAATCAAGTCCTAAATAATACAGTGTTCTCATATATACCGTAGTGACAGCAAATACGAGCGCACAAATTATACAAAAAGATTTGATCTTTTCATGAAGATCCTAAACCTCCTCCCACCATTATTCCTGCTCTGTAATCTTACAGAAATCTTACTGTGAAAAGAAAAAGTTTGCTTTTTAGCTATACACCGCTACCTCGATATAACACCACCCGATATAACATGACTTTGGATATAACGCACTAAATCTGTGCTCCAGGGGGTTGTGCGCTCTGGTGGATTAAAGCAAGCTCAATATAACACGGTTTCAACTATAATGTGGTAAGTTTTTTTGGCTCCCAAGGACAGCGTTATGTCGAGGTAGAGGGGTACTTCCTATGAAAAAGTAGAGGGCGTGAGAATTTTGTTATTAATGATGGAATGATAACTCAATGAACCTGTTGTGCATAGCTTGCATTTAAGTGTGTTGCCCAACTTGGATAATGTCTAATTAAAACTGGGCTCATATTGCAAAACAGTATTTGAAGAACAAACTGGACGTTTGCTTTGAATGCATGCTCGGCCCTTGTTATACGTTTTCTACATAAGAGTGATTTATTTTTGGTTCACAATAAAGTGCATAGCAAGTTTGTATTTGCATAGAGGCTCATACTGTGTGTTTTCACATGATCATCTTTAATTCTCATTGAGTTCCCTCTTCTTGTTCATAGGGGTGAAACTCAAAACTCCATCTATTTAGTTGGTCAAAGAGAAGATTAACTGGTGGTGTGATCATGATCTATAGGTACCTGCACAGGGGGAAGATTTCTGATAATAAAGGGCTCTTCAGTCTAGCAGACTAAGGCATAACAACATTCAATCACTGGAAGCTAAAGATGAACAAATGTAGAGTAGAAATGTGGCACAATTTTATTCCATTTAAAAGTGACACATTTTTAATAGACTGCATGCAAATCTGATGGATTGAACTACATCACCACCAGATAATATAACAAGAAACATTCCCTCTCTATTCCAGAGTATATATATCCAAGTTTCATTTAAAAAACTCCCCTGATTTCACTGTCATCTCTCTCTTACGGATGCTGCATTAGCTACTTCTGCTTTGCCAGACCAACCAGGAATCTCAGGAGCAATTTTAAGAGAGCATTAGTAAATAACTTGAATGTCAGACTGAATGGCAAAAGCATATTGTTAAGATGTACTCACTACAGACAGCATAGCTAAACCCTAACCAGGTAGAGTTCATCCTTTGCTCTCCCCTGATTTCACCTAGGGTTTTATTAAATAGTGTTGTTGTGACATATATAAATATAGATGTTAATTAAACAATAAGCATCTTTCCTCTTTGTGGTACTAGGCTTTAAATACACTTTAAATAGAGTTTTCTCTTCCTACCCAATAGTACCTTTCTTTTTTGTCAACACCAGGCACCACAGCTGCATCATTTCTCTATTCACCAAGGCAACATCCACATCTTCTTCCTCCCATCTCCCCCCGCAAAATCATGCACAGCTCAAATCATCTGTCCTCTTAATACAGTTGGTGCATCCCAGTTCTTCCTAACATATTGCCTTTCCCATGTACCTCACACAGCTGTAGCCAGCCCTGGTTGGCATTGGGCAATTCTTGCATAAATTACTGGAATAAAGAGTTATAAAAATTCTAATTTACAGCTTTAATTTGCTAAACTCTGAATACTGCCAAGTGTGCCTTGAACTGGCTCAGCAAAAACCTAAAGCCTTCTGTTCCAGCACTTGTCATGTGGGCCCAAACTTTTGCTGAATACACACCCACATGCACTGACATGATTAATATTCTCTTTTAATTTGGTGTGCACATTAATAAGGGCATTTTTGGAGAATGACAGCATTTGCAGGCAGCACGCCCAATAATTTGGAGGCAACTACTTTGGCTCCAAAACTGTCTTTTTTAGTTGATCAGTTTCCTCAAACAAATTCCTTTTTAATTTGTTTCTCATGCTTATGCAATTCATTGGCTCTGGGTATGTGATCATGTCCCCACCTAGTGGCTGACCCTGGAAAGAAGTCTTGCTCATTACTTGCAGTTAATTGACTCCCCATCTCTACTCAGCATAGCATTCAAACTTGCACTTAGATTTAAGTCCACTGAGATCAATGAACACATGCTCAAGTACTTTACTGAACTGAGACCTTAGTTCTGAAGGGTTTCAATAGGATCTCCACTCAGTAATAGTGCAGCCATCATTTATCACTAATTGGCAGATGGTTATATGAATTCCCATGGGCCTCAGATATGCAGGATGAGCTTGTCCAGAAGGGGGCAGTATATATTAACACCATCACATCAGCCTTTGGTCCTTATAGTTGGTCTCAGCTCAAAGGAAAATGCTTTATTTCAAGTCTCAGTGAAATCAGTCAAGCCATTTGAGAATGAAAAATACACACTTTTCCTGAACATTCCTATCATATATGTTTCACTTGGAGAACTCAGACATGGCTGGAGCTGGACACTTAGCATGTGGAATGTTTTAGTTTTGTTGTTTTAGTTTGGGCCTTGAAGAGTAAGACAGGTTATGAGAACAGCAGAATTTCAATTTTTCTATCTATTTTTTCTAACAGATTTTTCATGGGGTTGTTAAGAACACTCCAGTTACGGAAGTTTTTTTTAAATCAAGGACTCCATCACTAAGGATGATTTTCAGGCTAAAGGGCTCCATATCTTACAAGTATCAGAGGGGTAGCGTGTTAGTTTGGATCTGTAAAAGCAGCAAAGAGTCCTGTGGCACCTTATAGACTAACAGATGTACTGGAGCATGAGCTTTCGTGGGTGAATATCCACTTCGTTGGATGCACGAAAGCTCATGCTCCAATAATTCTGTTAGTCTATAAGGTGCCACAGGACTTTTTGCTGCTTTTAAACATCTTACAAGGTCACTTAAGGATGGATGAGTCATTTTTGTCTGAGCTAGTGGTGGTTCTATCTGGGATAATGGTGTCAGAAGACTGCAGAGTTTATAAACTCTACATTGGAGAGAGCTACCGCACATGCCATTTGCCCAGGAGAGAGCAATTTAGAAAAGAAGAAGGATGGTTTTGTGCTTAAGGCACTGAACTCAGACTCATGAGATCAGGATTCAATTGTTGGCTCTACCATAGACTTCCTTGGGCAAGTTACTTAATTTCTCTATCAGTGTGTATAATGGTGATAATAACAACACTTCTTTCTCCCACCCCTTCTCTTGTCCATTTAGACTATAAACGCTTCGGGGCAGGGCTATCTATTATGTTTATGTACAACCCCTAACACGATGGGGCCTCAATTTGGTAAAGGTCTCTAAGCACTACTGTCACAGAGATCATAAGATTGTTTAGGACACTGATTCCCTGTAACTGCCTGGTGAGAAAAAACCAATTGATTCCTGAGTCGCTTGGTCCCTGCACTGGGTTCAGCATTTGTACAGGAATAAAATCGGGCTTTTATTTTCAGTGCCTGAACTCACAGCTGTGTACCAAGGCCTATACCCTAGTGGACTTGTTTGTTGTACTAGATGATTTAATTAAGTAACACAAAACTGATTCCAACCTAGATATTCTAGTTTGGATGATTTGACCAATTTACTTGTTTTGTTTAATTTTTTTGAATTTTTTTGTTTTACGAATAAAAAGTAGGTACAAAAATTAAGACCAGAATCTGTAAGTGGAGCCAGTATTGGAAAGGGAGCCAGTGCAGTAAGGATGGAACCAAAGTCCATTTGAAGTGCTGTGTTTCCATTGGCCTGTGCTCCTTAGTAGAGGTTTTGAAGCGGTTGGAACTTTCTCAGAACCTTCACTCTGATCCTCAGGTGATGGTGTGTTTAAAAGACAAACAGGGAGTGACAAAAAGAGCTGATCAAGAATTTTCCAGTGAAACTTTAATTGTGTGGAAATGCTGATTAGTTGAAACTGTTCCTGGGAAAGGATCGTTTTGATGAATCTCTTACAAAAAATTGAAAAGTTTAGAAACTGTCAAAACATCCCATTTTGACATTTCCAAAACAAAAAGTTTCATTTTCTCAGTTTGAAATGATTGTTCAGTTAGAAATATTAGTTAATTTATAGTAAAAGAGATTTTTTTTAGAGAAAAGTCAAATATAAACAAAACATTTTGATTGACCTCATCTGAATCCCCCCCCACCCGCCACATATTCTCAGTTTGTAAAATTTGGATATTTTTACTTTTTGTCCCAATTTGGGACAGGAAAATTTTTCAAAATCTTGAAAATTCTCACAGGACAGGAAAGGCATTTCACGCCTAGCAGTTTATGATGGACAGATCCATGGGTTCCCTGACTACTGCACTAAGACTTACTGCAACAGTAATACAAGTTCCATCTTGATCCTGATGATGTTGTTGAGCAAGGGGAAGGCAATTCCTGCTTACTCGGAAGAACCCAACTGAGTCTGGGCACAGCAGCTCTACTTGGTTGCCCTGGGCATTTTCTCACAGAGCTGGGAATGTATTTTCATAATGGAAAAGATCCTTGAATCCTGAATGGTCCTAAGTGAAGAGATGAATTGGATGCTGCAGCCAACAGTCAGCCTGACAAAAATCTGAGTTTCCCAATATTAATCTTAATAGAAAAACACAAGTTATCAGAACTGGAAATGATGTCTCTTTAACCTTCAGCTATGAACACAACATGGATTCATGTTAATAGGGCTCACCAGGGGGTTTTAACATACTACTTTCTATGACACAAAAATTAGCATGAAAGTCCAGAATGGAGTAGCCACTCAGGAATGCTCAGTCCATTACTACACTCATCTTTAACCTCCATAGTACATGTGTAACCCTGAGTAGCTAAATATCACATTTGAAAGGGCATTTTTACAATTGTGATTAAAATTATTCTGCAAATAAAATTCAGAGCTTGTATTCATAAATAATATGACCTAATTTCTTCCATCAGGATGGATTATATACCATGCTGTACCCAGAGAACTAGAGCCTAGCATAGAGGCCAAGCATGCCTGCGTTAGATTCCTCAGCTTCTTACTGTGAAGGAACTTCTCTCTTCGAAGCAGCATTGTAGGACTTTATAGTGTCACGCAGCTTCCCGGGTCTGTTCTCCAGTCAATATACAGTCCTCAATCCCTAATCTTGGCAGTGCTCCCAGAACCCCAGTGAGAATGCCCCCATCTCCTCAGGGAAATGGGGGATAATAAAGGGAAAGCACAAACAGATATTTGCCAGCTGGAAGACAGAAAGATGAAAGGTCCCTTTCACTTTTGTGCCAACTGGGCCCTCTGTGAGGACACTAAATCTGTGTTGCTGAGGAGGGGCACAGCTACGTTCACAGGACTGGCAGGTTCACACTCAGCTTGCATTGCTGTAGTCCCACCAGGCACCAACTAAAGCATGTATGATTCAAGGCAGGTCTTCATCCTCTAGGTGGAGAGACCCAGTCTCTTAACCAGTCAGATGTGGTAGGACCCTGTGATGTGACCAGAGATGGGATTCAGGGCTGGAAAGTGCTATTTTGAAGCCTAAATCCTCAGAGCTTCCTGGGACTAGTCTCCCATTAAAATCCATGAAAGTTTGACCTACTACTGCTACTATTCAGTTCTTCTATATTGTTTTCATCAGTGTATTGCAAAGTGCTTTACAAAGCACATGAGCTGCGTGACTGGGGCCTTAGTCTTTTTTTTCTCAGGACTAATGTCCTGTGAACTTTTAATTGGTTTGATCATTTTTCCTCTTGGGTAACATGGGGATATTGAAGTCACAATTAAAATGCCAGGAATCTTTCTTTGCCCCAGAGACTGCTCATAAAGGCTGATAGCCTTTGAAAGTGTCAGCTTCATTTTAATTAGTGAAAAATCATTAGGTAGTCCTATGATCTTTCATTCCAACCAATATATGATAGCTAAATGCAATCAGATGTCCTCTAGGTCGGACAAAATGTTCTTGCACAATGAGAAAGTGCCTTTTGTAAACCCCCTTCTTTTAACATTCCTGCCTCTCTGCATGGATTACATTGTGAGGTTCCAGGGCTTGTCCCAGAACCCGCAATCAGAGACCATTTACAGGAAGTCAGAGAAAAGACAAACCTATCTCCTGGGAGGTGAGGTTTTAAACTCCAGAAGATGGGTAAGAGTCAGAAATAATTAGCTTTTCTAGTGGAAGACAAGAATTTACAGAATGTGGGAATACTGGACACATTGTAACGTGCCCACATCCCATCCTCCAGCAGTCATCTGGATTAATGACAACCTCTGAAGAAGTGGCATAATTCCAGTATTGTTAATTCCCCTCCCTTTTAACAACTCCCTGCTAATACATGGAGTGAAATGATGGGCTTCAAGATACCCTGTGGCAAGGCAGTCAGAGGGGTATATTGGAGCTGTTACTGAGCTTCAGAGAATACACTGCAGCAAAACAAACTACTCAGATTCTCTGTTTACCAGAGATTGGCCAAATAGCAAGACATTGAGAAAATGAGTAAATGTTAGTAAGACAGTAAAGAGACAGGGATAGTAAATCCCGTAGAAAGTTAATTATAATCTCAGTAATGAAGCCAAGTTGAAGGAAATGTTGATTACAGAACAACTTTAACAGTAGTTAAACGCAAACCTTTTGTGATGTGCAGTCAACACTCAACACCTTCATCTGCACATTTTGCAAACCTTTGGTACCACTTTGCCCACGAGACGTGTCCAACATTTTCTATCCATGTGAGTGAAACAAATCCAGAACTGAGAAATAACAAACTATTACCCACAAAGTTGAACATATGAATTCCTAGCTAGTGCTAAAATGTGGCTGAAATGTTTAAACTTGAGTGACTAGAATTAGGGTCTTAAATCTGTATGTGAGAACCTGCAGGGCTAAAACCTATGGGCTTGTGATGCCTCCACACTGCCACTGGAGACTTAAGCTGGGAGACACCTGTGAGGTTTGGCAGCAAGTACCACCCAGTAAGGCCTGATCTCTCACAGTGATCCCTCACAGCCCCTTCATTGGCCACTACTGGTGCTTAAACCAGGAAGCCATCATGAGGCGCTGTCTGAGCAGCAGCACAAACTGTCAGCCTGCTTCTGCTCTACACTCTGCTTATGATAGACCCTAGACTCTGGACTCTGACCCTGATTTTTCCTCGAAAACAACTGAGTCTCACTCGCTTGCACACATGCCTGCATGCCCAAACCCACCCCCTAGCAGTGATTGAGCTTTCTGCACACACACCTAGGTCCCCCACCCCTGGCGCTGATTTACATCTCAGCTAGTTGTCTGGGTGCTCAAACAGACACATCTGGTCTGCTGGGGATGGGGCATGCATCCTCCACAGATTTCTTTGCTTCCCCATTTTTCTACTGGGAAACAAAGAAATCTGCATGGGACATGAATTCTATGCACATACAGTGGCGCAGAATTCCCCCAGGAGTAGAGAATGCAAATCCTTCATTTGGAGAAGTGCTAAGCCACATAGAGCTGTACTAAAATCAGGGTTATGCTGGTGTAACTCAGGACAGAGTGCTCTCAATGGTGGAAATAATGCCTAGATTGGGGAATTGCAGTTGTGAAAAGTGAAAACTTTGTTCCAGAGATTGTCCCACAGTTGACTAGCCCTGTCCCAAAAGTGGGTGGGCACACAAGAACTGTTAAGTCAGTGTATAGCTGGGACAAACTGCAGTGGAGCCAGAGCTACAAGTCAAAGTTGCCCTTTCCCAGTGCAGTTCCCAGGGTGGTGAAAACACCATCTAACGGTCCCTGTGGGTGAATCCTCACTATGGTACACCTCTGCCTGATGCTGCAAGAGTTTATTGACCCAATACATGATAAAATACATTATTATAATTAAGCTTTTAATGTTACTCATAGGCATGATCTTTTCACTGGGAAAATGCACAAGTGAGGTGTAACTGACTAGTTCTTAGCAATGGGTGGAAAGTTTTCCACCTTTTCACTGCAGAAATATCTTAGAAAATGGTACGCTCATTGATGCTAAAACTTCATCATTAGCGGAAACTTTAATCAAGCTTTTTAACTCACAGTTTCTGAGCTGTTGATCTTGTATGAGATTCCTAGATCAGGGAATACAATGATGTTAATATCTCCCGCAGACATGAGACACAATGCTGAATTTTTGCTTGTAGAAATGTATATGCTTTTACTGGCTGTCACTGTCAATGTATCTTATTTGCTTCATCTCTCTAATCCCTGCGGCATTTTATCTTAAGCAAAACTGAAGGACTTGTACAGCAAAATAAAAAAAAAAAGTTACAAAACGTAACACAGCAAGAACATAAAAGAAAGAGTCTAATGATGTGACCTGATCCCTCAGTGGCTTGGAAACTTCAGGTAGTGCATTTTATAAGGCAAGGGACAGCTCCTTGTTCTTTGCTCAGGCCCCTTTGTATCTGATCACATGTAAGAGTGCTGTTATCAAACCTACTACTAGTGTAACACTGACAGACTCCAGTCATCGATGGGTGGGAAACCTGGGACCTCTGGAGCTAAATGCATGAGCCTCTACTGCATGGTTTTTAGCTCAGGCTGTAGAGCAGACGCATTAATCTCTCTCTTTAAGTGGCCTTGGTGCCACTAGATGGGACAGAGCACCACACCCAGGAGGTGTGTGGGTTACACTAGCGTCCCCCAGTATATTTGCTTCTCCTTTTTGCATGTTGCAGCAAAAGAATTCTTAAATTTTATCAATCCAATTCTCTGATGAGACACACTTTAATATATTCTGTCTGCTGTAGCTTATTACTCGACTTGTGTATGTCAAGAGAATGGTCTTCCTTGATACTCAACTTGAAATGGTGCTAGCATTTTGCATCAGTCACTTACGAGCTTGGCTGAAACAGGGCCTAAGCGCATGTTTAAGAGCTTTACTGAGTCAGGACCCTACAGTAGAATCCAAGGGGGATAAAATATCTTCTCATCTCATTTCTATGTAAATCTTATTTTGTCCACCCTTGGGTATGCTAAGCTTTCTGTGAAAGCCTTATGAAATATGACTCAGGGAAAAGGATAGATTGGTGAATATCTGACAGTGACAGTATCATACAGTGAGACTTCCATCATTGTAGAATTGTAAAAATAAAAAAATAAATAAGTCACCACCAAAAATGAATAGGACAAACTAGAGCCAGGTGCAGAAGCCATGAAATAGTAAATAGATTTTAAAAGATGGCCAGAGCTCCTAAAAATATTTTTGCATTTTGATATAGTCTAATAACACTCTTTCAAGCCCCTTTGGAAGCTGTCCCTTTTCATTAAAATGTCAATTTAGAATATCTTTGACGGTCTTTTTGAAAATGAGGATTACACCCATACATACAAAGTAATACATAAAGTACAGCTAATGTGATCATAATGATAGAATATACTGGTTGTCCTTTAGAAATCAGCAACTGCCAACCTTTACCATATGGTACTAAAGGAGATACTATGGCTACTCCCTGTACTTAGGAAATGAGTACTTGGTTTTGGGGAAATAGCTGACTTTTTAATGGCACTGCTTATACAGAGTCAACATCAAACTTAGAAAATTCAGAGTTCTATCCTGCCAGGTTTAAAACAACAACTATGCAGCATGGCTGGTGAAAACCAGCTCATTCATAACTTGACATCACCAACAAATCCATGCAGCTGGCATGAGGCAAGGCTATGTATTTTACACATTATATAGAAACTAGCATCAATACTATGTTAAGGTTATAGAATCAAACACTTAAAAGTCAAATTTTCACATGGCCAGTTTAACATTGCAGGAGAAACCTTGCACTTTGGAATGTCCTGATTTCTGAATGGATGTTTCCGCCTTAGGCTAGGGCTTTACAATGATGTGATTGTAACAATGACAGTGTGGAACTCCTCAGCTAGGCATAAAACAGGATTATTTGACCCAGAGCAGTTTGTCATTGATACACAGTGAGTAATAAAGTTTTAATGTTTCCTAGAATGTATTTCAAGCATTTAGGTAAGAAGTTCCAACAGCTCAACCTCTTCTACGTCTCAACTATAAAGGATATTCAATATTGGGAACTAATGGCATCTTTCTTGGGTTCCAGTGTCCTTTATAAAGAGATGCTCTAGTTGAAAATGCTGCATGCTTTTATTGCAATATTAGTTGGTGAGTTTCTCCACAGCAATACTATATAGTTCACACCTTGTAAACCAGCTTTCCGGGGAGAGATCAGAATTAGGGCCAGAACCATCTAGCTGCAGTGGAGACTGAAGCTGCTAGCAAGAGGAACTTCAAGAATGCACCAAATATGGATCAGATTTTATAGAACTCAGGATATTTACATTTCCCATGAAACTATATCTCAGCCACAATCAACATAGATATGCATTTTAAATCAGTACTGTTACTTCAAAGCATTTTAAAGGAGAGGGGAGTCTTAGCAAGTATTGACTCTGTTAGGAAAAGATTACCTGAGTTCTGATGTCACCGAGAGTGGTGGCTCATAACTCCATCTGGAAATAAGACAGGAGGATGGGCTTTTCGGTGAAAGAGGACCTAGGGTGTGGGTTGAGCAATCTTGAGGGAGGAACCTTTGGAGCATCTCATACTGGGAAGAAGGTTTCAGTTGAACTTTATGGGTGAGATTTTCAAAAATGCTCAGCACTGGCACAACTCTGCTACCATTGAAGTGAATGGGTGCTTTACTATCTGACTTCAATGAGGGCAGGATTAGATCAATACCGAGCATTTCTGATAATCCCAGCCTATGTATCCTTGTTGTTGATTTCTTTGTTAATGGAACAAAATTCAAGCGATTTCAGTGCGAAGCATTACATGACAAGTATGCCTTCATTTTATTACTTCCCACTTTCAGTAACATTCAGGTGCTCGCAGCAAAGGCATGGTGGTCATGGTGATTACTTCTTTAACATACTGAACAATATTATTTTACTCCCAGCTATGAGGTCATTTCTGCTTCTTTTCACAGAATGCCATCTATCAAGCATTGGTATAATTGTGATAACTGAAAGCATTAGGAAAAGCAAACTATGCATGATGCTAAATGTGTGCTGGAAATCTGACTCAGTACAAAATTACTGTATTGAAATAAACAGATGTGTTTGCTCCAAACACAGCCCTGGCCACATTTATTTTGCCTACAGCAAACTTTTGTTCTCAGCACAAAATCATAGAATCATAGAATATCAGAGTTGGAAGGGACCTCAGGAGGTCATCTAGTCCAACCCCCTGCTCAAAGCAGAACCAACCCCAACTAAATCATCCCAGCCAGGGCTTTGTCAAGCAGGGCCTTAAAAACCTCTAAGGAAGGAGATTCCACCACCTCCCTAAGTAACACATTCCAGTTCTTCATCACCTCCTAGTGAAAGATTTTCCTAATATCCAACCTAAACTCCCCCACTACAACTGAGACCAATACTCCTTGTTCTGTCATCTGCAACCACTAAGAACAATCTAGATCCATCCTCTTTAGAATCCCTTTCACGTAGTTGAAAGCAGCTATCAAATCCCCCTCATTCTTCTCTTCTGCAGACTAAATAATCCCAGTTCCCTCAGCCTCTCCTCATAAATCATGTGCTCCAGCCCCCTAATCATTTTTGTTCCCTCCACTGGACTCTTCCCAATTTTTCCATATCCTTCTTGTAGTGTGGGGCCCAAAACTGGACACAGTACTCCAGATGAGGCCTCACCAATGTCGAATAGAGGGGAATAATCATGTCTCTCAGTCTGCTGGCAATGCTCCTACTTATACAGCCCAAAATGCCATTAGCCTTCTTGGCAACAAGGGCATACTGTTGACTCATATCCAGGACCTCTAGGTCCTTTTCTGAAGAACTGCTGCTTAGCCATTCGGTCCCTAGTCTGTAGCAGTGCATGGGATTCTTCCTTCCTAAGTGCAGGATTCTGCACTTGTCCTTGTTGAACCTCATCAGGTTTCTTTTGGCCCTATCCTTTAATTTGTCTAGGTCCCTCTGTATCCTAACCCTACTCTCCAGCATATCTACCACTCCTCCAAGTTTAGTGTCATCTGCAAACTTGCTGAGAGTGCAGTCCATGCCATCCTCCAGATCATTAATGTCAAGCATCTGTATGTATTTTATGCTAGTCAGATTAAACTTGGGTTTCCAGAAGGATGAAAACTGAGGCACAGCACTGAGAAAGCTATGAATTTATGAACAGATGCAAATTGGTGCCTGCGGGGCAGGAACACACTGGGAACCTTTTGTATCAGAGAGGAAAATGAAACTCAACATGAATGGGATTAGTGAGCTCAGAAAAGATGCCTTGTTCAGGTGAAAATGTAACTGTTCACACAGATTAGAAGAAGATGTATAAATATAAACACTGGGCCTGCTTTGCATCTATGAGCTGCCTTTGATTGTGGGGTTTTAGAGGAATTTGGCAGCTGAGACTTGGCTTCTACATCTGTTTTTAGTAAGAGTTTAGAGCCAGATGTGTTGTGATCTCCACTCTCGCAGGGTATGTCTTCATTGCATAGTGCACCCAACTTATTTCCTGGGTTTGCCCCCTACCATTCACACAGAAAACCCACTGGCCCAGGCTTGGGGGTGCTTTCAGCCCAGGACAGCTCAGCCAGCTGGGGGCATGGGTTAGAGAGCAGTCTCTGCTTTCACTCAGGCTGGAACCCATTCACTTTGCAGTGAGGATGAAGGCAAAACCGCTTAAGTGCTAACAGTCCTCCAATGCCCTTCCCACAATTCCCTCTGAAGGACAGACAAGCTTTCCCACAACTATCTGGGGAAGGATCCTGGAGCATCTCAGCACAAAGAACCATAGGATATGCCCCCAGACACATGAGGGTGGGTGAGGAAACAGTGAGGGCACAGCAATGTGGCAAGGGCCTTCCAATGGGGATGCTCACACCCAAGCTGGGCTAGCCCCACTGCTCAGAACCAGTGCCAGGTAATGGTGCAGTGAAGACATACTGCCAGAATGACAAGCATGGCCAGACAGCAGGGGCTGTGAGCCAGGATCTCCTCTCACTCATGCCTGTTTTATCCTGGAACAGTCTCATGAACTTCATTGGAGTTATTGACACTTTATATTGGTGTGACCAAGAGGGGACCCATGTTGTATCTTCGCCCTCGCCATCAGGAATGCCAGGGAGTGCTGCCATGAAGAGGCAGTGACTCCCCTGAGGTACCTGCATAGGGCAAAGGAGCTTTCTCTAGTTGACTGAGGCCTGGTGTACACTACGCGTTTAAACCGATTTTAGCAGCATTAAACCGATTTAACGCTGTACCCGTCCACACTACGAGACCCTTTATATCGATATAAAGGGCTCTTTAAATCGGTTTCTGTACTCCTCCCCAATGAGAGGAGTAGCGCTAAAATCGGTATTACCATATTGAATTAGGGTTAGTGTGGCCGCAAATTGACGGTATTGGCCTCCGGACGGTATCCCGTGCTCACTGTGACCGGGGTCTCTGGACAGCATCTGAACTCGGGATGCCAGTGGCCAGGTTAAACCAGGCGGGGAAGCGGCCTCCGGGAGCAATTTGCATTTTCATTCCGGTGTTTTGCTCCAGCGTTAGGAGCTACTGAATCAAGGGCACCGGTGGCGATAGCAGTCCAAATCCAGGGAAAAAAGCTCCAGCATGGCCCGTACGAGATTAGACTGGATCTGATCGCTTGTATGGGGAGACAAATCTGTTCTATTCAAAGCTGGCCGTTACAGAAGACGCAAATTTGCCTCAATATTGGCGTTTGAAGGAAAACAAATCTCGGTGGCAGGTTGCTACGAGGCGAGGTGCATGCGTGACATTTACTGAGAACGGGGAGAGCCAGAGACTTCAATATGGACGCTCATGGTAGGGAGGGAGGCGGGTACTGGAGGAACTCATCAGCCTAATGTTTTTTTTTCCACGTGGGGGGCGGGAGAAAAAAAAAAGGTTTCGCGCTAAGCAGTTCCGAAAGTATTTGCTTAGTTCCTTGGCTTGAAGCCCAATGCCTGTAAAGGTCAAACACATGTCGCGTAGGGTTATTCGCGGATAGGCGTCGTTAATTCATCCCCCACCTCCACGCCCCACCCCCGCACGTGAAAGAAGGAAGAATAGTTTCGTTGACTTCTTTCCGAATTTTCACCCTGTGTCTACTGAATGCTGCTGTAGTCGGTGCTGCAGCAGTGAGGTAGTTTATCTGTTGCTTCTCCCTCCCCGCTGGCGATTGGGCAATATTGGACTAGATATCGTCATCACATCAGCCCGTGAGTGCGGCCGTTAGCCTTGTATGTGTGGGCTGGCCGAGGTGCCTGGGTAAAATAGGATGGACTCTCCCCTCCATGTGTCATTCCAGTTAGATGGTAGCTATTGCATTCAGCTGGGTAAGCCGCTTCTCACATATAGTGCAATCTGGGGGCTGAGTCCATCACCCCCTCGGCCTTTCCTGTGAGAGAAGAGTTCTTACTGCCTGACTTATCATAGCAAGCAGCATGCTGGGCTGCCTCTCCCCTGCACCGATTAATGTTCTCCTGGACTGTCATAGTCGCGGGGAGGCTGGCCTC
The DNA here is from genome assembly GCF_003597395.2 of Chelonoidis abingdonii. Lineage (NCBI taxonomy): Eukaryota > Metazoa > Chordata > Testudines > Testudinidae > Chelonoidis > Chelonoidis abingdonii. The sequence goes on from NC_133774.1 coordinate 133,456,070, forward strand.
CCCTCTATTTTATCTCACTACCAAGTCTCTGTTTCTTATTCACTGCGTTCTTATAACTTCCTGAACACACATGGGGGGACACTGCCCATTGGTAGCCCAGGAAGGTGGGGGGAGGGAAGCACCGGTGGACGTTTTGCCAGGGGCACCCCCTGTGCTCTCTGATACACTGGTTCTCTAGTATACTTGCCCCATATTGCTAGCAGGACTGCTTCTATTTTCAGAGAACCAATAAAGGAGGGATTGCACTCATGGAGTCAATTCCCAGTTTGCTGTTTGCGCTTCCCCGGCCGATCTCAGGCCAATGGGCCACCCATGATAGAGCAGAGAGTACAGAGGGACAGGATAACCGTCTGCTTCATGCCAATTATACGCAGGCAGCTGGTACAGAACGTTACGGTGGTATACCATCTCTGCTATCTATCGCAAAATGCAATGAATTGCTGGCTCGTGTAGGCTGGAATATCGGCCTCTGTTCCTACGCAATCCTTAGCATCATTACGGTGACTGTAAAAAAAAAAAGCTTGAACGGGGTTTGCAATGGTTGGCCGCTCGCTATGGCGTCTGCAGGGTCAATCAGGGAAAAAGGGCGGCGAATGATTGTTCGCCGTTGCTTTCCGGAGGAAGGAATGACTGACGACAAACCCAGAACCACCCGTGACAATGATTTTTGCCCCATCAGCCACTGGGCTCCTTCAACTCAGAATGCTAAGAGGGCGGGGGGAGCGCGGGGAACTATGGGATACGCCTACGGACATAGCTACGCATCAGGGGCAGGGACGCGTGTTCGGAAATTCGACGCTAGCCTCGACATGGGACGCTGGGCAGCATGCTGAAGGGTAGTTGGGCTTAGTGTGGCCGCATGCACTCGACTTTATACAATCTGTTTTATAAAACTGGTTTATGTAAAATCGGAATAATCCCGTAGTGTAGACGTCCCCTGATAGACGGTGTGAATACCCCTTTTCCTAGAGACAGCAGAAGCAGCTGAGGGCTCTGAAATGGAGCTGTCAGATGGGAACACTGGGGACCCAACTGGACAATCAGGAGCAGGAGCAGGTCAAGACAGCTACCTGGAGCTACTTGGCAGGAAGGCAGTGGTGGTGGTGAGGTTGCAGCGCAAGATCTTTCAACCCTTCAGAAATTTCTCCCTGTTGCTAACGTCATCCCCGCTGTGAAAAGGTTTGAGAACATGGTTTAATGGGAGCATGTAGTGCTAGCGTTTTATACTGTCAGTCTGTGTTTGCCTCCATCAAAGTGGTTTAGGGTTAGTCTCATCTCAGTGATACCGTTGCAAACCTGAAGTAACTCCACTGAGGTGCACAACTGCAGCTTTACTTGAGGTATGTAAAACAAAATGGAATTACTTTGCATTTACACAGTATAAGTGAGAGCAAAATCTGGTCCTTAAAGGAAATAAGAACAGGAGCAGAAAAGGGAATGTAACGCTGAGTGAGGTGGACAAGGTGATTTAGAGCAAGTGAGAGTGAAATAGGTGTGCAAGCTTCAAGAGGCAGGTAAAAAAAAGGAAGGTGACAAAAGAAATGGTTATTCCTTTAGCTGTGATCTGTACATACCACCTCTAAAATGAGAGGAAGGCGAGTCAGGTGAATAATTCAAATGCTTTCTCTACATCTGTTCTGGGAAGCCCTTAATTTGCATGTTATCACAAAATGGCTATCATACAAGTATTTATAACAGAGTTCCATGTGAGGTCAGCAGACACACTGGCTGACTATAACACCAATACAGCCTGATAGATAACTATATGAACATACCAAGCACAAACTGTTACTCACTTCAGCAGCAGGAGTAGATAACAGAAGGCACATAAAATCTTCCATGAATAACAAAATCCTATTTGAAGCTTTTTAAAAAATAGATCGAGAGTCCGTACTGCAAAATATGAAGGGAAAAAAACAAATTTTCATAGATTCATAGATTTTAAGACTAGAAGTACCATTATGATCATCTAGTCCATGGGTAATCAATTATTTTTTGTCAAGGTCCAAATTTCTTAGTCAAAGTCCAGACTCCAGAGAAAATAGTACAAAAATAATAACAATAATGATAATAAGTAAATAAAATTATTTTGCGGTCTCGTGGTCTGGATTTGGCCGCAGGTCTGCCTATTGAGTATCCCTGATCTAGTCTGACCTCCTGCATAATATGAGCCAGACAATTTCATCCAGCGATTCCTGCATGAACTCCATAACTTCTGTTTGAGATATAACATCTCTTGTAGAAAAGCATCCAGTCTTGAATTAAAGACTGAGTGTAATGGAGAATCACCGCATTGCTTGGGAAGTCTCAGGGATTTATTACCTTCATTTTGTGGCAGGCCTTGTGTCTCTTCGGATTGAAAATTATGTGCTAGGCAGGAAATCAGGTTGTCAGTAGTGACCAGAGGAGACTTGCTTCTTAGAGGAACCAGGGAGCAGAGAAAGCCTGTATCTGAGGGAGTCCAGAATGAACTGGAGGGCATTCTCTACATGGCAGTCCATGACAGGAGAAATCCGACTGAGCCCATCTTCAGAACTCAACGTGAGGGACACCATTCCACACAAGCCTTCCTCCAGGAACAAAGGCTGTCGTGGCAACCAGTGCAAATGGCAGAAAGAAGAGAAAAATATTTGTAAGAGGGAACCTTGAAAAAATTCACCAGTGTAAAGGGGTTCAACAGTTCTCTGGAACTCCTCATTTTAAAAATGGGAAGAACCTATCAGTATTTATAAAGCACCAGTCACTAGGTCTTTGTTCTCTGTAATCTCTCTATTGTACGCTCATTATCCTGGGCCTTTGGGAACAGAGTAGCCTTGAGGACTAGAGGGGTTTGCTGGATGTTCATTTATATCAGCCCTATCTAGTAAGGAGTCTGATTGTTGTTGTTGCTTAAACTGAGGGATATTGACACTGCTTAAGTCATCGACATTGTCACAAAGCATTTAAGCACAGCTTTTTTTTATAGGTAACACAAACAGGGTCAACTCAGTAAGAGTCTTATTTGAGTTCTGGACTGTTTTGAAGCTAGGAAAAGGCTACCCCGGCTTTCTTCAGGGAGAAATCTTGCAAAGCTTCTGCGTCATTTACCTGGCACCTGCACTTGCTCACACAGATTTATGGTAATAGAGGTTCCACACCAAGGATCAGTTGCTGCTGCGTGTTTCAGCAGACTCCATTTCCATTACACTCCAAGGTGCTGAAGCACCATTGGCACATTATTAGTTTTTCAGCTGAGTGGCACAATGAATTATTGGTCTTGTCAGCGTGATGAGAAAAAAGGAGATGGCACTTTGAAGTGAGGTGGCAAAGCAGGAGAGAACAGCACATTTTGAGCTGATGGAATTCCTAAGCAGAGAGTTCAGAAAATGTACTAAAATGCATCTACAGGTGTGAATACCAGGGATCACTAGTATTCTAAACCATTCTCATTTATTCCTCCTGATTTCAACTACTGTGTAAAAGAGAGGGGCTCAAATGACCTGGGGCAAATGGATTTAGGCACCTAAAGATGCAGACAGATGCCTAGTGGGATTTTCAAAAGAGCGTAAGAAGGTTACGTTTCAATTGGAGTTAGGTGCCTAACTTTTCTAAAACCTGCATCTTTTGGCATCTAAATACCTTTTTGTATCTGGCCCCTGGGTGATATTTCCTGGGGGCTGTCTTTAATTTTTAAGAGGGCTTTCTTTTTTTCTCAGACTCATTTAAGGGTGGAATTTTCAAAAGGTGCATAAGGGATTTAGGAGCACAAGTCCTAAAGTTAGTGAGATTTGTGCTCCTAATTCATTAGGTACTATTGAAAATCCAGCCTCCAGGTCCCAGATCAGCAAAGCACTGAGCTTGTGCTTAAGTTGCCATTAAACTCAGTAGGCATTAGTACAGCTTTACATGCTCCACTGAACAGGAATGGATTTAAGCACATGCTCAAAGTTTAACACATAAGTAAGTGCCCAAGCCTTTAAAGAGCAGGGTTTTCAAGCCCTGGCCCGAGTAGCCTGTTCATTTTCACACACCAGTCTCCCATTTCTCATTGTCATCTGAACTTGTGCATGGCACAGCCAGCACCAGTGATGTGTAAGGGACACAGAACCCTTCCACTGAGAGAGGGCCCTCCCACTTCTCCCTCCTCTGGTCTCTGGTGGCTGCTGACCCATGGGATCTCCTGGGACCTCATAGGTGTGACTGGCAGAGGAGACACCAGTAAGTCTCCTTTCTCTGGGAGCAAACGCCAGGGTAGAGAAACGCTCCACCTGAGTAAAGGTGAGCGCATTCGGTGTGCTCAGCATGCATCCAGAGAGAAGCCAGCCTGCTCCTCCTCACAGAAATCCCCAGAATAGGGGCAGGAGAAGAGACTGCAGGTACTAGCCAGATGGGGGAGGTGGGAGATGTGGAGAGGAACAGCTGAGTTACACCTCTTGCCCTGCAAACAGAGGCCCCTGTAGTGAGTTGGGAAGGGACTGAGCAGTCTGCTTTCCTATTTATCCCTGCCTCGCTGCAAGGATCAGTTGCTGCTGAAGCTGGGACAGAACTAAACTGTCTGCAGCCCACTGAGACTCTAGCCTTGAGTTAAAAACCCTCCAAAGGACTGTGCCAGCAGGTGCAGCTAGCTGATGGCCTGCGGAAGCAGTGCAATGGAGTTCTGCGTCCCATTGAGACCCCACCGTAACAAAGAACTGTCTGACACACAGTACTGCCAACCTCCAGGGTTCAAAAATCATGAGATTGACTTAAATATCATGAGAGCTTTAAAATGAGACATTTGGGGCTGTTTTGATTTGTCACCTGATGGTAGGCCTGATTCCACTCTCACTTACACCAGCATAGTCCCATGGGCTTCAGTGGACTTAGTCGTGCTCTACAGCAGTGCAAGTGAGAGGACACTCAGGTCTGTTCTCCATGGGTGTGTCCCTAGAGTGGCTCTGGTGTCAGGATCCTTGCTTTGTCCAGAGGATGCTTAGGCCAGTAGCATAGAATCCACCACCCCTCCTTTGAGACAGCTGTGCAGCGAGAAGACTGAAGCTACACAACGACACTGTTGGATACATGGAGGCCATCACCGTGACTGCTAAGAATCCTCTTTTTTCTCTTCTTTTTCCGCACAGGAAAACTGCACGATAAACTGCCTGCATCAAGATCCAAGACGAAGTCTTCATCCATAGCTCAATGGCATTAAAGGCTGTGGTTGTTCTGTTTACCCTTAGGAGAGCTTTCCCTTTTATACCAATGACCAATTCACTTATTAGAACCCCAGCTAATAAAAATCCTTGGCCACTCAGACTAATGAACTGAAAGCACAATCAGATGTTACCCCGGGAGAGAGAGTGGTTACCACAGGCTCTGAGCAGCCCCAGCACTGATCTGCATCATGATAATGGGAGGACAAAGCAATTTGCCTCACTTTCATTCCCAGCGCAGAAAGCATGCTTCCATGAACAGTACATGACCTGTCCTTTCTGTTATTTCACCAGATACAACATACTGCTTCATGAGATATTAATTTAATAGCTCTGAATATTGCTTTCATTTTCATGCCATTTGAGCCTACATTACATATTGGATATAGATAATCTTCAACATTGATTAACTCCTGCTGCTCTCAGTGCTAGTTGTCATCAGAGGTGTTTCTCTCCCCTTTTGTGCTCAGGTTGCAGATGCAATAATTCAACCGTGTAACTGAGGTGTCATATCGTAAGCCAACCTTTCCACTCCATGCTTATTTCCCAATACTTGGGAAACATTAGCATTCAGCTAGGATGGAAGGGGGGAAATGCATGACTGCTAATTTAAATGGACAATACCTGTCCATGCCACACTCAGATAGAGCTGCACCAGGATCACTGGGACAGAACTTTTCTGTTACATTTTTCAGTCATTTTAATGTTTTTCTCTTACTTTCTTGTGTAATTAAAACTTTTGTGTGAAAGTGGGAGCAAGCAAAAGGCTTCCTTCTTTGACTCTTCTAGGAAAGGCTGGGCAGGGTAAGGAGTTGTGGCAAATCATCTGATTTGAAATGAGGAAATTTCAATTTCAAGCCTAAATTCATTGTAGAGAAATTATATTTGGTGTCTGCAAAGAAAGGGTAGCAACTAATTTATAGTCCAGGAGAGTACTTATGTGAAATCTCTACAAAAATACTGGCCATTCAGAATCAGGGCAGTGATTCAAAACTACCGATTTTGGTTAGCTTGAAAGGGGTTTTAAATCACTTATTCAGAATGTCAAAGCCGTATTATTGCAGAGATTTCACCTAATTGCTCACGCTGCTGCTCTTGGATCCAATACATTGTGTGTATCAGTCAAAGAGCTCATCTATGCTGGAAATGTTTCCAATTACACTGGTATAACTCCCCATGTGGACACACTTATTCTGGAATAAGAGTGCCTTTTTTTGGCTCCATTTAAGCTGCTTCCAAAGGAACAAACTACACTGGAAAAAGGTGTTCTCATAATGCTGGAATAAGAGTGTCCCCACTGGGAGTGACACCAGTATAAGCACTTTAAATTCACATCCTACTTTATACTGGTATATTCTTCCCCTGTAGATAAATCCACCAACACTCCTCTGACACAACCTCTTCTGGGTATGGCTACACTTGGAATTTCAAAGCGCTGCCGCGGCAGCGCTTTGAAGTGTGAGTGTGGTTGGAGTGGCAGCGCTGGGAGAGAGCTCTCCCAGCGCTGCACGTAAACCACATCCTCTACGGGTGTAGCGTGCAGCGCTGGGAGCCGTGCTCCCAGCGCTGCCGCTCTGATTACACTGAGGCTTTACAGCGCTGCATCTTGCAGCGCTCAGGGAGGTGTTTTTTCACACCCCTGAGCCTGAAAGTTGCAGTGTTGTAAAGTGCCAGTGTACTCTGACTCATTCTTAAATGGCACTCCTCTGTCCACTGTTAAGGACTCTGTGGAGGAGACTGTTTAGACTGGAATTTGACAAGTACATGCAATTCCCCAGTTTCCATTTCTTGGTCTCTCTGTACAAATAACCGTTGGCTTTGGTCTTCACCTTGTATGCTTAATGGAGGACAAGGTGGTGGTAGGCATTTCACAGTGTTCACCCACATATCACTGCTAGTTCTCTCAGGTTAGCAGTTAGTCTGGTGTGTTTCTCTATGGAGGTAAACATGGATGTTATGCTTCTGGAGGTCCCTACGAGCAAATATACCTCTGTGGACAGTAGGTTTGCCATAGCTTACTCTTTTACTGCAAATATAGAGAATAATATTGGACATTACTACTGTGAAAATATTGAAACAGATCCACAATACAAATTTTGATTATTGGCTTTGCTTCAGACTCAGAAATATTTCTGTTCTGTTTTTTCAGCATTATTTATTATTATATTCCAGCTCCGAGTACATTGACCACAACACACTTTGTGAATTTCACAAAGAAATTGTATATCCTGACTCATAACCTATGAATGAGTATAATCAATAAATCAGTATAATCACCAGCAGCTGGATTTTGACAGTCACTGCCAAAATCAGGGTAGAGAAGGAGTAAAAAGGTATATAGAAATTGCCAGACTGGATCAAACCCAAAGTCCATATAGTCCAATATTCCGTCTTTGATACGCTCCAAAGCAGGCTGTAAGAACCTTGCAGTAGGCAGACAATTTACCCTGAATATTATGTGTCATACTGATCTCTAATAGCTAGAGACTGATTTAAGCTCTGAAGCACTAGGTTTAATATCACTTCCAAAACCATCATAATACATTTTGACGTTTGTATATTCTTGCTATCCATAAAAATATCCAATCCCTCTTTAAATCTTGCTAAATTCCTGGCCTCAAAAACTTCATGTGACAAGAAGTTTAACAGCCTAATTACACATTGTATGAAAAAGTATTGCCATTTATCAGTTTTGAATTCACCACTTTTCAGTTTCACTGAACATCTCTTTATTCCTGTGTTTTGAGACAGGGCAAACAGAAGCTCCTGATCTACCTCTCTATTTATTATTTTATATACTTTTATCATGTCCCTTCTCATTCATTTTATTTGCAAAAGAAGCAATGAGACACAAGAATATTGATTTCTAAAAAGATGACCCTGAAACTAAACACAACTGGAAAAGCAGGGGATGCTTTAACTTCCTATAAACAATTAGTACTTCCATAAATCATATCATTCCACCTTCCTTTGTTTAATTTATGAATTATGGTTAATACAAGAACATTAACACTCTGCATTGTTTCTGTTCTCCTGGGGGCTGGTGTACATCAGCAACTGTGGCAATGAAGCAAAGTCAATTTACACCAGTTGAGGATCTGGCTTCCTGGAGTAAAACATCAGGTGACATATCCGTGTCTAGCTCGAGAGTCCATCTCCAAGTCTTATTTGTATAGCAGACCTGGATTTGCTTTTGGAATGTTGACAATTATTTTGCTCACTGTGACAGCCAAATATCCACAATTCTCCATTTGTCTCAATCGTCAAGAGTGCGCAGGCACATTCACAGGAGAGGATGCGAATCTTTGCATTAACCAGGAACAGTAGCAGTAGAGTAGAATCAGCATAAGTGGAATGTATGGAGGCAACATGCCAGGCTACCCCTTGGAAAACACCCAGATGCAGCCACTATGGGCTGACGCAAGCTGCTTTTCTTTTGCAGCATAATACTTAGAGCCCGATCCTCAACCTGTGTAAATCATTATTGCTCAACTGAAGTCAATGGCATTATGACAATCAACACCAGCTGAGGATCTGGGCCTTAGCACTATATTAACTCTTGCACAAAGCTTTTATAGGTTAATCATGGAGGTGAATCCTCTTCCTGTCTACATTCAAGGGCAAGGGCTACTAAAGTTAAAGAAGTGAGCAAGTGGATTAAGCTGAGATATGCAAGTTGGAACATAAGAACACAGAATGGAAGAAGCTTGGAGCTGTGTGAGGTTTCAAAGGGGAGAAGAGAAAATGCACCATGTATACAAGAGACCAGGGCCACCCGGGGGGGGGGGGGCAAGTGGGGCAATTTGCCCCAGGCTTCAGGCCCTGCAGGGGCCCCCGCAAGAGTTTTTCAGGGGCCCTGGAGCAGGGTCCTTCACTCGCTCTGGGGGCCCTGGAAAACTCTTGCAGAGCCAGGGCCCCCGGAGCTTCTTCTGCTCCGGGTCTTCGGCGGCAGGGGATCCTTCCGCTCCGGGACCCGCTGCCGAAGCGCCGGGTCTTTGGCGGCAATTCGGCGGTGGGGGCCCCCCGCTGCCGAAGACCCCAGGCCCCCTGAATCCTCTGGGTGGCCCTGCAAGAGTCAAAATAGAAAGGTTGTAAATCTAAAACGCTGGTGGAGGGCTACAAAATCCTGAAATGCTGTCAGAGTTATTCTGGAGGAAACCACGAAGAGGCACATGACAGAGATTACCAGAAGGTCAGATAACAGATGGGTGAGTGTTGGAACAAGATCACTATCCATTCAGTAAGTGGATACACACTACAGTTCGGGGAATAAGAAAAGGTAAAGAGGAGTTTTTCACTGGGTCGTTGTGCTTTACTGGAAACATGCCACCCAATGAGAAGATAATTCTCAGCAGAGATCTAACTGCACATGTTAGCACTGAGAAGGCTGCGTCTGAAGTATTCCATGGAGGGCACGACACTGGAACCAGAAACTCTGAGCGGGAAGCAGTCCCACAGACTTGTCTGGCATGGGACAAGGTGATTGCAAACACAAACTTTCAGAAGAGGGAAAGTCACCTAACTGCCAGTGGAAGACAAAAGTCCCAAACTGATTTATTTTTAAGAAGAAGTGATCAATCACAAATAATCAATTGTAAAGTGCATTGTGAACCAGCATAGACTCTTTTTTATGGACTTCGGAATGCAGAGACCTTGGAAGCATTGAAGCTCTGGACACTGCAAAAGCCTAACTGATGGAAACTTAAAGGAATAAAACTTATGGGAATAAAAAAAAATCTTTTAAGAAAACATTACACAGAAACGTCTTGACTACATACAGGGATGTATGGAGGATAATTCGTGCCAACTAAAATTAATGCTGCTGGAAAAGGTACATGAAGTCCAAGGAGTGAATGGAAATTTGACAGTGGAATGCTCAAATTAAAGACTCTGTTGAGAAGCAAAAGGTCATCTTTAAAAAATGGCAGGCCAGTGGCTTGAACAGTGATAAGAGAGTGTACATGGAGGCAAAAAAGGAAGTGAAGTATTACAGTGAAGAGCAACTCATTATACATTTTAATCTTCAAATCAGTACAAAGCACTACCCTGGAATTTTTCCATCCATTTTACACACTGACAAAAATTTCAGGTTGCCACAAATATCAGGGCATCCTGAGGTACAAGTTAGTGCCACAGAGCATTCAGAAAGACATAAGTACAAAAGTTTTGCAGTAACAAACATCAGCTTTCAGTAGCCCACTGCTAACTTGTAACACAACTAAGTTACCATATGTTCTAGTAGTTCACTAGACTTCTTTCTACAGATCTTGTATCAAAGCTAATAATCTGCTGCTGGTTGCAGCCTAAATTTACTATGTCCCAGGTTGCCCATTAGTTTGCCATTTGAATCTGATAGGTCATAAATAACCAGCAATGTCAGAGCTACCAGTAGGGAAACACCATCAATTCTATTATAGTAATTCATTCTGCCCATTTAGGATCTGCTCCAAAGCCCATTAAAACCAATAGGAGTGTTTCCACAAACTTGGAGTTTGGATAAGGACCTTAGTGAACTGAATACAACAGCCAAGACTCCAGAATGATGGGTAATACTTAGGAAATCTGCATACATAGAGGAAATGTATGCTGAACCTTCTATCAGATTAAACACCAGTCACAACAAACAGATACAAAACAGTGCTCAGAGAAGGCACTCAACATTCATCAAAGCCAAACAGATTCAGCCTTTGACAACATACAAAAAAAGACCAATAAAAACCACGTCACAAGTCATCATGTACTAACACAACATGCCTTCTTTCCATTAAAAGGACCCAGCCTTACCGCACACTCTAGCGGCAAAGGGTGGCTGGCATTAAGCCCTTAGAGAACATCTGCTTCCTTACAGAACATGCAGCAAAGTGAGGTTAGTGCTTGTGAAAACTTTAGCTGGACAGACATGGGACCTAAACGCTCATATCACCCATAGTACAGGAACAAGGCAGACAGTGCAAGTTTCGTTCAGTTTTTACCAATGTTCCTCAGTGCTGACCTCTGTAAGAGGGTAGTTCAGTCTCCATGTCACTGAGGCAACTCATCAAAGCGTCAATCAGTGTCAGCAGGGGCGGCTCCAGGCACCAGCGCAGCAAGCGCGTGCCTGGGGCGGCAAGCCGTGGGGGGTGGCCTCCGGGCTGCCCAGAGGGAGGGGCAAGTGGGGTAGTTTGTCCCAGGCCCTGGGCCCTGCAGGGACCCCCACAAGAGTTTTTCAGGGCCCCTGGAGTGGGGTCCTTCACTCACTCTGGGGGCCCCGGAAAACTTACGGGCCCCAGGCCCCCGGAGCTTCTTCCGCTCCAGGTCTTTGGTGGCAATTCGGCAGCGGGGGGTCCTTTCACTCCAGGACCCACCACTGAAGTGCCCCAAAGACCCGTGGTGGGGGGTGCTTCCCCCCCAGCTCCTGCCGCCAAAGTGCCGGGTCTTCGGCAACAATTCGGTGGCGGGGGGCCCCTGCTGCCAAAGACCTCAGATCCCCTGAATCCTCTGGGAGGCCCTGGAAGGCCTGCCGGTTGCTGTGAGGGCGGCAGTCAGGCAGCCTTTGGCGGCATGCCTGTGGGAGGTCTGCCGGTCCTGCGCTGCTGAATCTGCGTGACCAGTGGACCGCCCACAGGCCGCCTGACTGCCATGCTTGGGGTGACAAAAAACATAGAGCCGCCCCTGAGTGTCAGCTCAAGGTTTTGTGGGGGATTAAGCTTTATTTGCTCTTTTTAATACTTCAGAACCGCACTTCAGTCCTTGTTTCTTCACTTCCTGGCTGCTCTGAGCATGTAGCAGATTTGATTCTGATTTAATACATAATATTCCACCATGCTCTTTTCCTTTATAACTCTGTAACCCTTGTGCCTAATAGGGAGATATCTCTTTAAGAGACCCATTGGGGGGATGTAGGAGTGAGTGGTGTCTGGGTCATTGCTGCTAGGTAGATTAAGCACTCCACATCCAGAAGCTTCTGGAATTGGGTGTGGTAGCTTTGGCTATGTTCCCGAACAGGGATGGGCAAACTTTTTGGCCCAAGGGCCACATCTAGGTGGGGAAATTGCAGGCAGGGCCATGAATGTAGGGCTGGGGCAGGGGGTTGGGGTGTGGGAGAGAGTGTGGGGTGCAGGAAGGGGCTCAGGGCAGGGAGTTGGGG
>NC_133774.1:133469672-133480471 GCF_003597395.2 Chelonoidis abingdonii
GGGTTGGGGTGCGGCAGGGTCTCAGGGCTGGGGGGTTGGGTGCAGCAGGGGGCTAAGGGCAGGGGGTTGGGGGCTCATGGCAGGGGTTGTGGTGCAGCAGGGTCTCAGGGCAGGGGGTTGGGGTGCAGGAGAAGCTCTGGGCTGGCAGTGGCGCCCAGCAGGGCTCAGAGAGGCTCCCTGCCTGCCTTGGCCCCGTGCCTGTCCCGGAAGAGGCCGGCACCATGTCCCTGCAACCCCTGGGGGAGGGGGGACAGAGGGCTCTGCACACTGCCATCACCTGCGGGTACCTTCCCCAAAGCTTCCATTGGCCTTGGTTCCCTGTTCCCGACCAATGGGAGCTGGGGGGGGCGGTGCCTGCAGGCAAGGGCAGCACACGGAGCCCCCTCCCCCGAGGCCCATGGTGCCAGCCACTTCCGGGAGCAGTGCAGGGCCAGGGCAGGCAGGGAGCCTGCCTTAGCCCCAGAGCACCACGGTGCCAAGGCCGCCCAGAGGATTCAGGGGGCCTGGGGTCTTCAGCGGCGGGTCCCGAGGCAGAAGGACCCCCCACCGCGGGTCTTCGGGGCACTTCGGTGGTGGGTCCCAGAGCAGAAGGACTCCCTGCCGCCGAATTGCCGCCGAAGACCCGGAGTGAGTGAAGGACCCCGCTCCAGGGGCCCCGAAAAACTCTTGTGGGGGCCCCTGCGGGGTCCGGGGCAAATTGCCCCACACACCCCCTCTCCCCCCGGGCGGCCCTGCACATGGCTGGCAATCCCGTGGCCCAGATCCAAAGCCCTGATGGGCTGGATCCGGCCCGCGGGCCACAGTTTGCCCACCCCTGCTCCAGTAGGTTCCCTGTTGCTGGGGTCAGACTCCATGAAGGGGAGCAATCTGGGCAGCTGTTTTGCAGAAGGCCATGTACCCTGTGTGAGTTGGGAGAAGCTGAGCCCAGGAGCAGGAAGCAGGCTGCTGCCCCTAACTCTAAAGCGTTTTGCAGCAGGTTAGTGATATTGCTAACCCTCTATCAGGGAAGCCCGGGCAATGCTAAGACAGGTGAACAAAACCTAAGCTTTTGGGAACTTTCAGTTTCTTCAGTTTCTTCTAGTTTCTTCTAGCTGTTAATCAGTCAGCTGACTGGCTAGCAGGGATTTCAGCAGAGGAACAGGCTGCCTGGGTTCCAGCTGACAGTTGCTACAAGCAATGGAGGGAAGCTGTTGTTTTAGACTCAGCAGACTGTCTAGATTTGATGATCAAAGACTCTAACTAAGACAGGTGAACAAAACCTAAGCTTTTGGGAACTTTCAGTTTCTTCTAGCTGTATTTCTGTGGGGACTGAACTGTTCAGATTTTAATTTGTTTTCTATATTTCTGTTTATGTATAACTGTGAAAGTAATGTCTGTGGATGATAAAACAGCCATGTCATGCTGTCAAAATTATATTATCTGTTTCTTTATCATAAGATTTTACAAAGTTAATTAATTAAATTCATTTCGTTAGTTCCTTTTGGGACTTGAATGTGGAGAGGTTGACCTTGTCCAATTCTTGATGAAAATCCTTAGAGACTGAACGCTGGGTCTCCAGCTACTTTCTATGGAAGTTAGGGGTTTTTTAAGACACTGGAGACGGGAAATGTCACAGTCTGCACAATGGTAGAAGATGCCACCTTTTGGAGTTTTTTGGAAGACAGTTGATTTACAAAGAGGAAGGATGATGATCATGTGATTAAGGCACCGGACTGGGTATCGGGCTAATTCTGAGCTCTGCTACAACCCTCTGGTGTGACCTCTTGTCAGTCTTGTGATCTCATGGGGTACATCTACACAGCAAACAACGCCCCCATAGGGTGGCAAGGTTCAGAGACGAGGCCAACTGACTTGGGTTTAGCCCAGGCTCTGAGGCTCTCCCCAGTTGCTGGGTCTCAGAGCCCAGGCTCCAGCCCAAGGGGGAACAGCTACACTGCTGTTTTTAGCTCCAGGGAGTGAGCCCAAGTCAGTTGATCTGGGTTCTGAGACTTGCTGCTGAGGGTTTTTTTTTTCCTGTATAGTCATACCCTCAACTCCTCATCTGTGGTCTGGGGATAACAACCCTTCCTTTCTCTCACCTTTTGTCCTATCTGTTTAGACTGTAAGCTCTTTGGGGCAGAGACTGTCTCTCAGTATGTATCTGTACAGTGCAATGGAGCCCTGATCTCAGTTGGAGGATGCAGGCACTTGTGCAATTAGAACACTAATAACTTTTGGAGGTACTGTCTGGTGGTCTCCTCCCTATCTCCAGATCTGTCGTGTTTAATACATTAGCTGACAGATGGGAGTGTCTGCTCAGGAGAGAACAAGGTCTGGCAAACCAGGACTGAAGGGAATTGCCAGCTGTATTCAGAGGCCTGCACAGTAACTGCCTGCATTACTACATGGCTTTAGCCAGTGCAGTTATCACCTGGATTTCACAAGCACCACGCTCACATAATACCAAGCAGCCTCAATCTGTTTCACTTTTGGATGAGACAGCATACATTTTGGAACAGGCATAATCCAACCAATAACAATTCATAGGGCTTTCAAACCTCATCACAGGACTTATTGCAATCGGATTAAGTGCAGTAACTTCTGAGTCAAAAATGTAAAGTTGTGCAGTGAGACAAAGCAAGACAGAGAGGAACTATGGCAATGGGACTTAAAAAAAGGCAAAACACGTGCAAGACACAGAGTGGCTGAGGGACACTCAGAGACAAACAGTGGCTTTTAATTATAAAATTAATTGTTCTCCAGGGCACCCTCACAAGTGATAATACAATCACCAAGTTTTATTCTTTTTTAAATAGGAGCCAGTAACTCACAGACCAAAGACTCTAAGGTCAGAGGGACTATCAATGATCATCTGGTCTGACCTCCTGCACAGAGCAGGCCACCCACTCCTGTAAGAGACCCCTAAACACTATGCTGAATGTCATACATACTCATTGCACAATATATGCATCATATCTAGTTTACCTGATGACATGCTCAGGGTCAGTAAAAGCCCTGAATCCCCACGTGTCCTATACAGATACTCTAGGGGCACCATTCAGTTTTAAAATTCATTTCCTTGTGGTACAAACATAGACCCAGCTTCTGCAAATGCATGTGAATAACTTTACATATGAGTAGCCTCATTGAATTCAAGGTTCACCCCCATATACTGCAGGATTAGGGCTAGGGCTGCCGAAACAGCTGGTTTGATTACCCAGGATATTGACACTTGTGAACAACAATTGACACAGGCAAATCACAGATTACAGGTACTGTGGAACTTGAGCAAACGAACACAGAACAATTTATAGGGGAAAAGCCAGCACAAAACTCTCAGATCATGGAAGAACCAGCTAAATATGGCAAGAAAACAAACAACTCTCATTTTTACAGTCAAAGAGCAGTGAGCTATTGGTTTTGTGCTGTAACTCTCCCATTGTTCACCGTGCAGTATAATATGATCAGATTTCAGTTCAGGCCATTATAACATTATTGCAGTTTTATTTATGGTTCATGAGCAAAAATTTAACAAACATCACTCTTGTAAAATATGCCCATAATGCACTAAGTGTGCAGTATCTAACACACGGAAAATATTAGAACCATACCAAGGACAACAGAGTTTCCTTTCGTAAAAGAGAGGCAACCCCATCACTAAGGCTGTATTTTTTCTCGGCCCTAGAGAGGAAGATTAGATTTCCATAAACACACAGTATAAGGTGCTAAAGATTATATTGTACCTGTAATGAGTCCTCAACTGGTGACAGGCTGAGGTCAGGGATCTCTCCTTTTCTGCCATGGGAGGGGCCATTTCACAATGGAGAGCTAGGATTCCAGGTTTTCTGATGGCTAGCTTAGCCATGGCATATTCTTGACATCACTTCCATCACCTTGGAATGTGGCTCAAGTCTCTTGATGCCGACATGCCCCAAATCCACTCACTACTCACCACCTGTCATGCCCCCTTCCCCAGTTCACTCGTTACTCCCCACCCCTATTGCTGCTCTGTGGGCTCCTTCAAACTGTGCATGTGCACACTTCAACTAGGCTATCTCCCCAGTCTCTCCACCCCATCCCATTCTCTCCTCGCCCTTCTCCTCCTTCAATCTGCTAACTCCTTCCATCCCCCACCCAAGCCCAATCCACATCCCGAACGAAGCTGGAGCGGGGCCCTCAGTGGCATTCCCAGCCGGGACGGGAGCCAGCAGAAGTCTGTTGCTTGCTTCTCTATGGGGAACAGCTGTTTCTCCCCTGGATCTTGTAGAAGGGTCATGCATTCTTATCTTTCCCTCCCAGAGCTGTGGAGTTCTTTCCCCACTGCCAGGGCAGGGAAGAGGGCTGTTCAAACCCAGGATCCTGAGTGACTGGGGGGGATTACAGCTGAAGGGTCAACGCTCCCTTTCCCTCCCATGCTGGGGAGCACAGGGAGGGGTGGAGAGGCTAAGGCTGACAGCAGCTGAATTGCCGCAAGCCTGCAGGCAGGATCTCTGCTGCTCTAAAAATAGATCAGGCAGAGCTAATGTAACATAGATCAATGCTCCTGCTCAGCACCAAACTAGGATGAGCATCAGTCCACTGGAGTATGCCAGGGAACAAGCAAATGACCACTTGCCTGATAGCTCAGTCTGTGTCTGGCTTCTGGCCTCTGGTTTCCTGGGCTTGTTTACGCCTATGTCCAGCACTGCAATAAGTTTCTCTGAAATGCAGTGAATTCCTAAAACACATTTTATTAGTGAAATTCCCTGCTACTGGCTCTCAGGTCAGATCTCCCATGGCCCCCTGCAATGGATCTTGCTTTGTGGGGGGAACCAGGGGGGTCAGAAACTCTAAAGATGGCCCAGGCAGAGGACAGCTACATCCCCAGTCCTCAGTCCAGTTACTGCACATTCCATGTACACAAAGCCACATCTTTAAAACGGTTCCTTGATTTTAAATCCACTCACTGTTGTAGCTGCTGTTGTTGTTGTTAGTCTCTGTCGGTGCCAGGCTGTGCTGAATTGGCCCTTCAGAAGTGGCCCTTCCTGACAGTAAATGGGATAAGAGAGGGGAGGCGGGGAGGGGGAAAGAAAGAGAAGGGAAGGGGATATTTAGATAATCTCACTGACCAAATAGCAAACACTTCAACAGTTTAATGCTATTTGCATGCCAGTTTGTACTGTAATACCCTACCCTGCCCTCCCATGCACCTACTGTAGACAATAGCAATGGAGATGTAGGGCTGCCTGAAGTCCAGCCAAAGAGGACCATTAGCGCTTGCTAAGCCTCAGTCCCATGGAAATGCTTTGCACTGTACTGAGATCATTACACCCATAAAAAAAGAAGGTAATGGGTTGTCCCTTTTTTACACAAGCCAAGCAGTTCTAACAGGCATGTCCCGGGCATTTCCAGAGAATGAACGTTCTGTATGTTGCCCTATCAGCATGCTTGGATCATCTTTCAACATTCCATTTAACAGCCCTTAAAAACATATGCCAGGTGCTGCATATTCAAAGTGAACAAATCGTCTTACAAACTGATACAAGAGGTGGCAAAAAATACTGGCAACATTTCTCTGGACAAATAATAAGCACGGTCTTTCCTCAGGAAGGAATCACCAAACTCCTTTTTTGTGTTACGAATATGTTTAATTTACGTTGCTGAAACCTTTGTCATCTACGGAGTCTGCTTTTCTTTCACAAACCGTACTTGCTACATAATCTTGTAAGGAATACGCCTGTGCAAGATTTACAAATAGGTGCTTTAGAATCCTTTAATGTAATTACTCCCAAAGATACTGCTTTTTAAAACAAAGAGACAAAATGGCAATTCACAGGACCTTAAAGCCTGCTAAGTTGAGAGCACTGCACATTTTAATTTTGGAGATGATACTTACCATGCTTAGGATCCATTACTCATCTCACAGCCTGATTGTCTTCTTGCTTATTATACCAGTGTAAATGAGGAATAGCTCCACTGTTCTCAATTGAGTTACACTTATGTAGAGGAGTGTAGGATCAGGCCCCAAGGCTATAAAATTAGCAGCTACTGTGGAGGCGCGCACACACATACATAGCTATTTTTTCCGAACTGTGGAATGATGAGTTTGGCATTAGTTCCTTAGTCTGCATCTGAGTTTGGGAGATTTCCTGGTATGCAGTCCTGCTAATGAACACAGTCAAGCTTACTCAGTAAAGAGGAACCATCTCTTTTTTAAGCGTTGGCTTCTCTTTAAATGCTCTCTCTTTCCCATGTATGCCTGTAGAATTAATGGGACTCCAAGCTCTTAAGCATCACTTAAGCAATGTACATGGTTGTTAAAACAGCATTTCTGTTAATTAAAATAAAAGATATTTTAAAGCAAACATGGGAAGCTAATTCAAGCACTGAAACATGCATTTGAGCCTTATACTGTCAAAAAAAGATGGTTACTCACCTTTGTAACTGTTGTTCTTCGAGATGTGTTGCTCATATCCATTCCAGTTAGGTGTGTGCATGCTGGGTGCACGTTCGTCGGAGAAACTTTTACCCTAGCAACACTCGGTGGGCCGGCAGGTAGGCCCCTGGAGTGGCGCCGCTATGGCGCCTGATATATACCCCTGCCGGCCCATCCGCTCCTCAGTTCCTTCTTGCCGGCTACTCTGACAGTAGGGAAGGAGGGCGGGTGTGGAATGGATATGAGCAACACATCTCGAAGAACAACAGTTACAAAGGTGAGTAACCGTCTTTTCTTCTTCGAGTGCTTGCTCATTTCCATTCCAGTTAGGTGATTCCCAAGCCTTACCTAGGAGGCGGTGGGGTCGGAGCGAGACGTTGCGGAATGTAAGACCGCTGAGCGAAGGCAGCATCGTCTCTAGACTGTTGGACCAATGCGTAATGGGCTGCAAAGGTGTGGATGGAAGACCAGGTAGCTGCGAGGCAGATTTCCTGTATGGGAACATGGGCCAAAACCACAGCAGATGAGGCCTGAGCCCGTGTAGAGTGGGCGGTGAGATGGCCCGTCTGGACTTGAGCCAAGTCATAGCAAGTCCGAATACATGATGTAAGCCAAGACGCGATACGTTTGGAGGAGATTGCCATGCCCTTCATACGTTCTGCCATCACTACAAATAGCTGTGGTGATCGCCGGAAGGGCTTGGTCCTCTTGATGTAGAAGGCGAGAGCCCTCCGGACAGCCAAAGTATGGAGCTGTTGTTTCTCGTCGTGATGAATGCAGCTTTGAAAAGAAGACTGGCAGAAAGATGTCCTGGTTAAGGTGAAAGGCAGAGATGACCTTTGGGAAGGAATGCCGGATGAGGTCGCAGCTGTACCTTGTCCTTATGGAACACAGTATATGGAGGATCCACAGTCAGTGCACGAAGTTCTGAGACTCGTCTAGCCGAGGTAACAGCGACTAGGAATGCTGTTTTCCAGGACAGGTACAGTAGCGAGCATGTGGCCAAAGGCTCAAAAGGGGCCCCATGAGCCTGTTTAAGACCAGGTTCAGGTCCCAGGTAGGGGTAGGGGCTTGACCTGTGGGTATAGTCATTCCAAGCCTTTGAGGAACCTGGAAACTATAGGCGTCAGAAAAAAACGGAACGACCAGCTTCCCCGGATGGAAGGTGGATATAGCCGCAAGGTGTACTCGCAGAGAGGAGATTGCCAACCCCTGCTCTTTAGAGACCATACATAGTCCAGGAATAGTGGGGATTGATGCAGAACACGGAGAATGGTCATGCTGGGCACACCAGTGGCAGAAGCGCTTCCATTTTGCAAGGTATGTCGAACACGTGGAGGGCTTTCTGCTTCCGAGCAACACCTGCTGTATTGTGGCAGAAACAGCTCAACTCCGACTGGCTTAACCAGACAGAAGCCATGCTGTCAGATGGAGGGACTGCAGGTCCGGGTAGTGCAGCCTGCCGAAGTCTTGCGTGATCAGGTCCGGCCAGAGCAGCAGGGGAATTGGGTCTGACAGGGACAGGTCGAGCAGCATGGAAGTACCAGTGCTTGCTTCGGCCAAGCCGGCGCGATCAGAATAAGGCGGGCTTTGTCCCTGCGGATCTTGAGCAGGATTTGGTGGACAAGAGGAAACGGTGGAAAGGCCATAACAGAGGTGGCCTGTCCACGGAATCAACCTAGGCGTGGAGGTCGGAGCGAGACGTTGCGGAATGTAAGACGCTGATCGAAGCAGCACACGTCTCTAGACTGTTGGACCAATGCTAATGCTGCAAAGGTTGGATGAGACCAGTAGCTGCGAGGCAGATTTCCTGTATGGAACATGGGCCAAAACCAACACAGATAGGCCTGAGCCGTGTAGATGGCGGTGAGATGGCCCGTCTGGACTTGAGCCAAGTTCATAGCAAGTCCAATACATTGATGTAAGCCAAACGCGAACGTTGGAGGAGATTGCCCATGCCCTTCAGACGTTCTGCCATCACTACAAATAGGTGGTAAGCACCGGAAGGGCTTTGGTCTCTGGATGGTAGAAGGCGAGAGCCCTCCGGACAGCCAAAGTATGGAGCTGTTGTTCTCGTCGTGATGAATGCAGCTGGTGAAAGAAGACTTGGCAGAAAGATGTCCTTGGTTAAGGTGAAAGCAGAGATGACCTTTGGAAGGAAGGCCGGATGAGCGTCGCAGCTTACCTTGTCCTTATGGAACACAGTAATGGAGGATCCCACAGCAGTGCACGAAGTTCTGAACTGTCTAGCCGAGGTAACAGCGGACTAGGAATGGTTTTCCAGGGACAGTACAGTAGCGAGCATGTGGCCAAAGCTCAAAAGGCGGCCCCAGAAGCCTGTTTAAGACCAGGTTAGGTCCCCAGTGAGGTGGTAGGGGGCTTACCTGGGATATAGCATTCCAAGCCTTTGAGGAACCTGGAAAACTATAGGCAGGAAAAACGGAACGACCAGCTTCCCCCGGATGGAAGGTGGATATAGCCGCAAGGTGTACTCGCAGAAGGAGATTAGGCCAAACCCCTTGCTCTTTAGAGACCATACATAGTCCAGGATAGTGGGATTGATAGCAGAACACGAGAATGGTCATGCTGGGCACACCAGTGGCCAGAAGCGCGTCCATTTTGCAAGGGATAATGTCGAACACGTTGAGGCTTTCTGCCCTTCCAGCAACACTGCTGTATTGTGCAAACAGCCTCAACTCCGACTGGCTTAACCCAGACAGAAGCCATGCTGTTCTAGATGTGAGGGACGTGCAGGTTCCGGCGTAGTGCAGCTCCGGAAGTCTTGGTATCAGGTCCGGCCAGAGCAGCAGGGAATTGGGGTCGTGACAGGGACAGGTCGAGCAGCATGGAAGTACAGTGCGCTTCGGCAAGCCGGCGCGATCAGAATTAAGCGGCTTGTCCTGCGGATCTTAAGGATTTGGTGGACAAGAGGAAACGTGAAAGGCCATAACAGAGGTGCGCCGTCCACGGAATCATGACGCGTCTGACAGGAGCCGGGAGCGACCCTTAGGAGCAGAACACCTTGGCATCACTGTTCATTCTGAAGGCAAACGGTCGATGTGGGGAAAGCCCCACCTCTGGGAAAATCGTATATGGAGAAACGTCTGGATGGATGGACCATTCGTGCAGAGGAAGGACCTGCCTTCAGGTGATCTGTGAGAGTGTTTCGTGAGGGAGGAGGAGAGACAAACTGAAGACGGTATCCAAGTTCCACCGTACGAAGGACCAAACGATCTGAAGTCAACTGGGACCACGCCGGAAGGAACGAGGAAAGGCGGTTGGAAAACTGGAAGGGATCCGAAAAGGGAATTGGTACGCTGCTCTTGGGTGCACCCTCAAAAGTTTGTTTTGGGTCCCGATGGTGATTTGGCTGAACCGGAATTGTTGCCCCCTTGAGGTCCCGACTGCCGTCTGCGGGTAGTGCGACCTCTTCTACGGGCAAAATCCTGTCTTGGCCGAGGCGGGGGGGAAGGGTGCTGAGGTTGGGAACGGAATGACCGTCTCTGAGTCTGGGGTGTATGCATTCCCAGCGAACGCATGATAACTCGGTTGTCCTTCAGACTCTGCAGCCTGGGGTCTGTCTTTTGCGAAAAAAGACCTTGTCCATCGAACGGCAAGTCCTGTACGGTATACTGCGGCTCAGGCAGTAGGCCGGACACCTGTAACCATGATATGCGTCGCATGGCTATACCAGAGGCGACCGTTCTAGCCGCCGAATCAGCGGAATCTAGTGAGGCTTGCAAGGAGGTTCTCGCAACCCTCTTCCCCTCCTCTAGAAGCGCTGTGAACTCCTGACGGGAGTCCTGGGGAACCAACTCAGTAAACTTGCCGACTGCTTCCCAGGTGTTATAGGAGTATCGGCTTAAGAGGGTTTGCTGGTTCACCACGCGGAGCTGAAGTCCTCCGGCAGAGTAGATCTTCCGGCCCAACAAGTCCATGCGGTTGGCCTCCCTAGATTTTGGCGCGGGGGCTTGCTGGCCGTGGCACTCCCTTTCGTTGACCGATTGTACCACCAACGAGCAAGGGGTGGGGTGCACATAGAGGTATTCGTACCCCTTAGAAGGCACCATGTATTTTTGTTCCACTCCCCTGGCTGTTGGTGGGATGGAAGCCGGGGACTGCCAGATGGTGTCTGCTATGGCCTGGATCGACTGGATAAAGGGGAGGGCCACTCTGGTTTGTGTTTCCGCTGATAGGATGCTAACCACTGGGTCCTCCACCTCAGGGACTTCCTCTACGGGAAGACTGATATTTTGGGCAACACGCCGCAGAAGATCTTGGTGTGCTCGCAGATCAATCGGAGGAGGCCCCTGTCATAAACAGATAGCTAAGGGTTAATGTTTCTTTTACCTGTAAAGGGTTAACAAAGGGAACCAAACACCTGACAAGAGGACCAATCAGGAAA
>NC_133774.1:133480571-133493644 GCF_003597395.2 Chelonoidis abingdonii
TCCCCCATTCTCCATGAGTTTTCAATGATAAGGCCAATGGCTCTGCAATCACATCTGCCAACTCCTTTAGCACCCTCGGATGCAGCGCATCCGGCCCCATGGACTTGTGTTCATCCAGTTTTTCTAAATAGTCCCGAACCACTTCTTTCTCCACAGAGGGCTGGTCACCTCCTCCCCATACAGTGCTGCCCAGTGCAGCAGTCTGGGAGCTGATCTTGTTTGTGAAGACAGAGGCAAAAAAATCATTGAGTACATTAGCTTTTTCCACATTCTCTGTCACTAGGTTGCCTCCCTCATTCAGTAAGGGGCCCACACTTTCCTTGACTTTCTTCTTGTTGCTAATATACCTGAAGAAACCCTTCTTGTTTCTCTTAAAATGTTCCTGGAGGACACCCATATATCAGACACTTGGAATGAAGTTTATTACAGTTTTGCAGACATTTAAATTTTTTCAATCAAGCCCTTGGATTATACAGACTCCTCTCAGCAAAAATAATGGTCTCATCTGATTAGAAATCTGATAGTTTGTGAATGTGATGGAGTGTTTAAAATCTCTGCCATCCTCTGTTCCTAAACAAGGCATCCGTGTTGACAACTCATGATTTTACTGAGAGTCATGATTGTTGCTGTTTTTGTTAAACGTGGAATCGTGATTCTGTGAGAATCTCAGCTTTCACTTTAAATAAAGGAGTAGTAAATAACTAGCCCTCATGTTTGGAGAAAAGCTTGAAAATGTGACCCGTACGGGCTCAAAAAGCAAAGGCAAATAAAAGAACCCACGTCTTTTTTAAAATCTCAGGAGTTTTAAGGCAATCTTATGATTTTGGGGGCCGGATTTTTGAATCCTGAGGGTTGGCAAAACTGAAGGGCAGTAAGAGAACTCCCATTTATCTTGTTGTAACACTTACAAATGCCTCAGCAAATCTGTATAACTGCTGCATAAAGCTAGCTCATAACTTGTGCAAAATAAGAACCTGCCTGTCACAGGGTGTATCTGCCCTACAGTAACTCTGCTGGCCAACTGTTGCGCTGTAGGTGCTCCCTGCCTCCGTTTCCTCTAACACCACCAATAAGTTAATACAGCGCTTTACCTAGGGAACAGTACCCCTTCTGAGGGGTCTAGTTGATTCCTGGCAGGCTGGGCTTCCTATCACTCTTTGGGAGTTTCCAGACTCTCCAAGCACAACTTCCAGGCCCCCTGCTCCGGTGACCTTGTGACAGTCAGCAGCGACCCCCGAACAGCTAGTAGCCTTATAATAGCTGGCAACCATTAGGGGAAATTGGACACCTCACGGACACAGTAGCCTGAACTTTTGAACTGTCTTCCCTTATCGGTCTTGAGGCAGTTGAAGCTGGTCCTAAGCTGGTTTTTGCTGAGCAGATTGCAGAAGTGCAGGGTTTGCTAACCACCAATCAAATGCTAACACGACCGAAGCCTGTGTGTGAGTATATATAAAAGATTCTTGGTTTTTGTATGGAGTAGAGTCTTTGTACCAAGGTACAAAACTCTCCTTTCTTCTGCAGAATAAAGCAACCTCTCCTTATCCCTGTCTGGCTGTCATTGGCTCTCAGCTAGCCGGACCCGACATTTCGGTAACAAGCTCTCCTGGGAACTCCCAGGGTCTAGCAATCACCTCAGCTAAGCCTTGGTAACTCCAACCAGTCACCTAGGGATTTAATTACTTCCAGTTTGGCCTTAGGTACATTTAGAAAAATGGAGGGTTTTCACTTAATTAAATGTGAAATCATGTGATATACTCAGTTCTTCATCCCCATGATTCTCTTTATTTTATAATGCCCTAGAATGCCTCATGATCAACGTGCTGCAGAGTTGTGTGTTCTGCTCTGTAGAATTACTAGGAGAGACATCAGAGGTTGTGGCAGCCAGTTAGGAAGGTGTTTGAGCTGCTAGCACCTTGGTCAGTATGGGAGGTAATTCACAACTGTGGGATAAACAACATATTAGTGCAATGTCGCTGATAAAAAAAATTCTCCCTGACATGCCACTGAAATGGTCATTATTCATTTTCAAAGATAGGACTTCATTAAGGTGAACGGGGGCAGTTCACACTGCTCAGCGCTATTGATTCCGTCTATCTGCAGACTGGGGCAGATGCTGGGTTCATGTTGCTAAGGTTGTCTTTACAATCAAAAGGGCTAGACAGGGCTGGCGCTTCCATTATGCGACCCCAACGCAGTTGCATAGGGCGCCAGGATTCGGGGGGTGGCGTTTTGTGCGCTCCCCACGGGGTGCGCGGGAGCTTCCGGTTCTGCTCCCATCGTGCCGCCGAAGAAGGACCTTCTGCGGAAAACAGCGGCAGGCAATTGAGCAGCTCAATGACTGCCGCTGTCGCCTGCGGCATTTCAGCGGAGGGTCCTTCTTCAGCGGCGTGATGGGAGCAGAACCGGAAGCTCCCGCGCGCCCCGTCGGGAGCGCACAGAATGCCGCCCCCCCAAAATTCTGCCTAGGGCACCAGAAACTCTGGCACCGCTCCTGGGGCTATAAACATAGTTTTAAAAAAGAAATCTGAACGTAGATTCTGTACAGATAATTCTGCACTTACAGTGGATTCTGTGGTAAGTTTCATAACTGCAAATCATGGAATATATGGGGCACTAACTAGCTGTTCTTAATACTATATTTTCCCTTCAGATATTCTGGACAAAATCCTACAGACCATATAAGGAGATTCTGCTGGGAGTGCCAAAAGCAGCAGAGCTGATGAATTTCCATGGTGCAGTGATCCATGTTCCCTATGTGTGCAGAGGTCGGGCAGTGGCAGAACGGGAGGATGAGGAGCAGCCCTTGTGAATCTGCCATTATGTGGCATATACCCCATGAACTCTCATGAAAGGGGTGCAGCAACCAAGGTAGTTACTGCTGACTGTGAAGCAGCTCCCTGGCCACTCTGTGACCTTTGGAGAGGGCCCCTACGCACATACACACAGCTTCCAAAAAGCCTCCCCAGCACACAGGAGGGTTGCCAGTGGCTTCTGTTTCCGGGTGCTATTTAGGGTTGCCAGGTGCCCAGTTTTTGACCAAAAAGTCCTGTCAAAAGGGGGACCTGGTAGTGTCTGGACAGATGTACTGACCGGACACCAAAAGCCTGGTTACTGCAAGGTAGGTCATTAACCCACACTAGCCCCTGCTCAACTGGGACCACCTCCTACCTGCAGGCAGGCTCCTCATTAGGCTGCAGCAGGTCCCAGCCCCAGAGCAGAGGGAGCCCAGCTGGTGGAGGAGGTGAGAGGTGGATAGGATCCAGTGAGTAACAGGGGAACAGTAGTGAGTGATGGGGATGGGGCCTTGGGGAGAAAAGGTGGAGAAGGGGCAGAGTCTGAGGGAAGAGGCAGAGCAGAGGTGGGACCTTAGGGGTCCGTTTATCAGCAATTATAAAGTTGGCAACCCTAGCACACAGGCTATGAGCTGGGGAAGAGGACCTGTCCCTTTATAAACAGAAGCAAAAATTTGCTTACAGAGTAGAGGTGCTGCATTCCCAAATGCCTGTGTTTAATGCACAGTGAATGTCGAATACTCGAACAAAGGCAGCATTCCTACTTGCACCATCAGTCACTGACTTGGCTTTTGCACCCAGTCGGTCACATGATGCTCTGCCCTGCATGGTGTAAAGTCTTCCACTCTCCTGACATGCCTCATGGGAGGGGGGGTGTTATCAGTTTGGTTTCCTCTCCTGCTCACAGTGATAGAAAGAACATCCTCACATTTCCTCCACCCACTGAGAGCGCTAAAGGGATGACTGTGAAAGGTCAATGCAAATCTAGCTCTACACCCTTCCTTTCCAAGCAAATCACAAGAGCAAATATTTCACAACCTAGGCCTGGTTTATTTTACAAATAATTACACCTACACGAGATAACTCTGCTGGGTCAATTCTCTGGAATTTTGCATGTTTACAAAAGGCATTGTTCTTGATCGCTCATTACACAACTCATTTTATGATGTTGCCAAGAAGAAAAGAAAAATCAGCCCAAGAACCAACATGCTTTGATTTGTTTCTTATCATAGAATACCAGGGTTAGAAGGGACCTCAGGAGGTCATCAAGTCCAACCCCCTGCTTAATGCAGGACCAGTCCCCACCAGAGTTTTGCCCCAGATCCCTAAATGGCCCCCTCAAGGATTGAAGTCACAATGCTGGGTTTAGCAGGCCAATGCTCAAACCACTGAGCTATCCCTCCCCCATACCCCACTATCCAGAAGGATCTGAATAACAAGAGGAGCTAGTTTTCTTTGCAGCAGATAGAATATATAGCATATAATGTATGCAGGCAGCATAGCCCCTCACAACTGAGCTCTGTGCCAGTCCACACATAGAAACAGGCAACCGTTTCATCCTTGGCTTTTCTTTACACACTAAATATGTTTAAATCCTACCAAAGCTTTTCAAACTCAGCATCATGTTGTTCTTCTCAATCAAATCCCTCCCCAACACCAGTAAAGCTATGAATGTATTCTGTTACCCAAGCCCATCATTTAAAACAGATACTCATATTAGCCCAAATGGGAAAGAAGCTGCTGCAGCCCATTAGCTGAGGCCCAAACCTCTGCAGCGGAAAGGAAAGGATTTTGCATGGCTCCCTGGAAGAGGCTGGGCATTGGCCTATGCAAAATACCAGACGGCAAGTTCCAGCCTCCAAGAATGCAGTCAGAGATGCCTCTGTACATCACAACTGCCTCAGCGGGGCTTGGGGGTGGGCAGTCCCAGAGAAACCACATAGAAATATCAAAATGGACAACACTCCATAATGTCTCATCAATATAAAAGGCAGAGTTAACGATAAGATTAACAGTGTTTCTAGTTAAAATTAACCATTTAATACAAGATAACATTATGTATGGTTATATATGTATATATGCTCACACACACACAATCAAAGCTTCTATTGGACGATCCTAAGGGAATATCCATTATGTTTTCTTACACGAGTTACACACACCCTCATGCCATTACATAGGAGCACAGAACCATGTGTCTACACTGAGCTACCAGGTAACTTGAGGGACTTCTGGACACAGGTAGGACGTGACAGACTGACACATGTTCCCCCTTCCTTTTTGTCTATTCTGTCCAATCTAGGCACTGCACACTTTTTAGAAGGGACAGAGTAAGAGTTCAAGGCCAGCTTTCACTCTGGAGAAAAAATGTACCAGTTTACATTTCTAACTGCATCTAGGACAAAAAGAACACGAAAACCAGGGCAAGAGAAGATGGCTCTGAATAGCCCCAGAGATGATTCGAAAAATATTATTTTTTTCACACTAAATGCTTGAACTATGGCATCCTACCTTGAGACATGGTCCAATCTGTGCTTCAGTTACAAACCAGCAAAAAGTAAATTCGAGATTCTCTAGCTGAGGGACCTCGACTGCCGCACAATATACCTCAGCACTTCTCGCTCCTCCAGTTTCACCACTGCTTACAAACAACTCTAGAAATACTGGTTTCATCAGCCTAGGCTCATTCCTAGCCCCACTGCCATGCCAACATGTATGAGATGAAAGCTCCACAGGCAATGGATTCCCCTTCCAGAGAAGAGAATTAATCTCTAAAATTCAGCAGTTCTTCTCCTGGATTTGCACCACAGCATCTCATGGCCAAGGTGGTCCTAGCAGAGAAGTGAAAAGGGGGGCAGAATGTGTAGCATAAACACCACGCACAGAGAATACAGCTCAAAGACCCAATGGATCTTAGCAAGATGAGGGGTATTGCCTCTGTATTTGTCCCTAACCCCATTCAGCATGGCAATAAGACTGACCCCCAAGCCCTGCTGCTGTTAGCTCCTCTACCTGGCAATTGTGTTCAGGTGAGCCTCTCTGATGGTGGCCACATGGCAACTAAGGGAAATTAACAGTGTTAACAGCAGTATTAAACTCCTGACTTGTATATGATGTTATTCATTCTACTGCAGAAGAACTCGCTATTCGGAACATTGGTACCCCCAGTGTATTCGAGGGTGGTTGTTTTTTAATCTCCTTTCTGTGAAGCACGAAGGATAGCCACAGCTGGGGATGGGACACTGGACAGGGAGGGCCAGGGCTCTGAGGTGGCACTGAGCATTCTTTCTCTCAGGTGGTTGACTGCCTGGTTCTTGTTCACATGCTCAGGGTCAAACTGAACACCATATGTGGGGTCAGGCAGGAATTTCCCCCACATCAGGCTAGCCGTGATCTTGAGGGATTTTGCCTTCCTCTGCAGTGTGTGGGTGCAGGTCATTTGCCAGGATCATCTGGGTATATCTCACTTGATCATTTCCCTGAAATTGTGGGGACCTCAGCCACTGGTGCACTTCAGTCCCTCCTGTTCTCTGTCTGTGGCACATAATAGTTCTGTCTCTGTGAGCTGTAATACTCTGGTCTAATTTTGGTTGTTGGGTTTAGTGTGCTGGTGCTGAGTGTTGGTGGCCTGTGATATACAGAAGATCAGACTAGGCTGCCTTCTGATCTTAACCCCTCTAAGTCTCCGTGTTTCCCAACTATTTACCACATCTGGCCAGTCACTGTTCTCATTTCAAAACAGAGCTCTCTTTATTTACTTGTTAAGAAGTGCTGCAGTGGTATGAGATGGTGTGGAAACCTACCACAGAACTACTCTGTGTTACTCTCCCCAATTTTCCCATTTCTCTATGAGATCTGTGCTCATCTGCTCTCACCTGTGCCCCATCATGGTGGGGGAATAACAAAGCATAACTTCTTTGGAGCAGGACACAGAGAGTGTAACAGATAAGGTGGATAAGCGTAGGCTGTCAAAATGGAGTCTGCAAAGGCCAGGTAGAAAAAGACAGATGAATAATGTCAGAAGAAAAAATGTTAAAAAACCAAAGAATTGTTAAATTCTGTAATTCAGTTAATTTTACCCAGGGTGAGTTGTTTCTACTTTGCACACAATTTCAGGTGCCGAGATCAGTTATATGATTTATATCATTGTAGTGAGAGCCTTGTCTACGCTAGGGCTTGCCAGCATAGCTATCCCAGCAAACCCTGCTAGAGTAGACACAGCTTATACCAGCAAAAGAACTCACTTTCTGGTTCCCCAAACAGAATAAGCTACAGGTGCTTTTGCCAGTGCAGACTGTTATCATCAGTGACCCAGTCAGCCTTTCTCCAGGGAAGTTATGAAACACTTTCACCTGTTTCCTTCTGCTGCAGCATGTACACTGGCACCCCATAGCTCACATTTGATTTTGTCCCTTTCTGGTTCCTGACAGTTCCTGTCTATTCAGTCTGTGCCTGTGAGCATTAAGGACGATTCCTTGGTTACTCTTACAAGCCACCCATGGTCGAGGGGGAAGGATGACACAATCACTGAAGCTGATCACTGATTCACCCCTGAAGTAAGCAGCGTCTTTCACTACCAGTGCCTTTAGAGAGGGATGTGTGCTTCTTGCAACACAGCTGCATACATCATAGACTAGGAGGAGAAAAGGGGAGTTTATCAACACATATATCACACTAGGTACAGTTGGGAGCAGAGCTGCAGCTCTTTCTTCTGCCTGTCGTTAAAACGACCACAGTGAAGAAACCGTTGCAGGGGTTTGTTGGTGCTAATGCACAAGTTTAGGGACGTGCCACCTTTTCCACCTCTGTTTTTCCCTTCATTGTGCTGTGCTGGTGGACTTATGCCCACCCTCCCTCCTCCAAGACACTCCCCCTCCCATTTGTTCTCAAACAATGAATGCTTAGTGTAAAAGCCAGTCCCCATTTTCCTCCTTCCAACTTCCAAATCAAGAGTAAAATGAATAAGTTATGAGTGCTGATTGGATGGCCTGAAGAGACACTATCAACTTGATCATACTTTAATTAATTTTTAAAAATCCAAATGGCTTGTATTTTATCAAATATTCTTATAACAGTTTATAAAACTTGTCTGTTGGGTCTATTCATCAAAGGAGAATCTGAGTAAGACACTGATCCCACAAAGACTTATATGCATGATCAACTTTATGCACTGGGAGTCATCTCATTGACCTCAGTTGGGCAACTCACATTGCATATGAATTAAACACAGGAATAATTTGGGGCTAAATCCAGTCCTGATTTTAAAAAGTGCAACTTCCAGTGACTTCAACTGGTATTACACTTACTTATGACAAGGCTGATTTGTCCACAGAGATTTTTTCTTTTTTTTTAAATTGGATTGGTCTAGAAATTGATGATTTTTTTTAATTCCCTCTTCATTTAATTATCCAAAACTGTTGAAAAACCATAAGAGAACGGCAAAAATATCCTGAAAATTGTTGTTCACATAGAACGTGTAATACTGCTGAGAATCTCCACTTGGTTTTGAAAAATATTTGTTTTATTGTAGGAATTCAATTTTTTTTAACTGCTTGTGGTTTTAATAAGGATGTTTCCGGTCAAATACATTAATAATTGGATCACTGTAATCAAGTTTATATCATAAATTTCTTAGCCACTAATCACTCAATTTTTCAGTAGGTAGACCAAAAGGGAAGACATTGTACAGTATAATCACTATCAATATCTTGTTCCTTTAAATACTAATTTCCTGTGTGAGTTTCCAAAGTCACTGCAGATTGATGGGAGTACCGATAATTTCACTGAGGGGCTCCCTTGCTCGCTCCCCCACCCAAGGAGAGCAAACAGGCAAAGAGAAATGTATTCCTTTTGCTCTGACACCTAGACATAAGGCAGCCAATCAAACTGTGCTCGTTAGAGCTAATCTCCTCTCTTTTGTCTATTGAAGGTACAGTAGTTATGAGGCCCCTTTATTGTAGTACCAGAGTGCTCACAATCGATTTATCTTCACAGCACCCCCTGCGTCATAGGGAAATGTCATTATCCCCACTTTGCACTGGGGGACTGATGCCCAGAGAGCCTGCATGGGCGTGTCTGGTGAAACAAAAACTGAAGCTGGGTTTCCAGAGTTTCAGGCTAGCACGCTGCCACCAGATCACTCTGACCATGCTTGTTTCAGCATGAAGAGCCAGTAGGGGAGGAAGCGAATCAGGCGGGGGTATGCTCAGTAGCATGGCCTTTGCACAGTGTTCACACTGTACAGTGTCCCTTCTTTCAAGAGAAAATGCATTAATGTACTCCACTTAGCTAAAGACTGGGCTGGAAACCAGAGCTTACAGAGAGGGTAGAGAACCTCTTTACATTAGAATGAAGGACGAGAATGGCCCAGTACATGCCTCAGAGACTTTCAGGATTTCAGGCACATACATAGCATGACCTCATGGAAAAGCATCAGCCCCATCAGGAGCAGGAGGCTGTATAAACTGCACTCCCTGCGTTACTGCTGTCTGGAGACTGGGGAGAAAAATACCACGTCCCAGCAATGTTAAATCAGGACTGAGTCATCGGTGGCTTCAAAGGAGTGAGGCTGACACATAACTGAAGAGATGAGGAAGTGTTCTGAGTGCTAAGTAACCAGAGATATAAGTGAAGCTAAAACAAGTTCAGACAGGTGGAGAGAGAGTACTCAGAAAAAGAAGGAAGCTGTGGTGACAATTCTCAGCCTTCCTGGTACATATGTAAGATGCCTTAAGATCTCAAGATAACAAACTGACTACCAGATGAGAAATCCTACTGGAGGTGGGAGAGCACAAATGTCAGAAGAACTGATAAAAACTTGAGTAGGCTACAGGGGGACGAAGGCCAGCATGCATAGCTAGTTGTGATGGCCAGGAGCTGAGCACCCTAGAACAGCAGTAACAGCTGGAAGTCCTGGAGCAATGGACAAAATGCTGATGTGTGGTTGGGGGCAAGAAAACTGAAATGGATTTTGAGGGTTGGATTTTCAAAAGAGCCTAAAGGAGTTAGGTGTCAAACTTCCATGAGCTTTAGGGTTCCTTGGTTCCTCCGATATCTGTGCTCTTCTAGCTCCAATAGGATCTCTCACCTGGTTAGCAGTTTGATACACATCTGAAGGTCCTCCGTGTACACACCCGGAAGGGTGAGAGTGAGTGACAACAGATTTCTTATTCCCTTGGACGTCTCTGAAAATCTCAGCCAAGGACTTATACCAAACTATTCCTCTGATGCTTGAAAGCCATGTATCAAGCAATACCGAAACACAGCATAAACTATCAGTTTCAACACATCTGTGCCTTGCCTGCCCAAAGAAAAGTTACTGATCAGA
Source organism: Chelonoidis abingdonii (assembly GCF_003597395.2). Lineage (NCBI taxonomy): Eukaryota > Metazoa > Chordata > Testudines > Testudinidae > Chelonoidis > Chelonoidis abingdonii. The sequence goes on from NC_133774.1 coordinate 133,490,694, forward strand.
TATTTCAAAGACAGAGGGGTCAAACAGAGGGGTTTCCTAGCAAGCATTTTGTTCATGTCACAATTAGGACATTTGATTGTTAATAAGGATCAGAACTTATTTATGATGCTGTCAGTTGAAAAAGGTTGCAACCCTGAGGTGTAAATTTCAGAATTTTACAAGATCCTGCTGGGTTTTCTAAGATTTTGAGGAAATTTTGTAATATTTCTACAGAATGAAATCACGTCACAGATTACCATATTTTTGGACTGATAGAATTGTATGAGACACACAAATAATGATTTTGTAACAAAGCTGTTATAGAAGAACTGTGTATGCTATGCAAACTAATCTAAAGGTGCTGAATATGCATTTTTACCCCTCAAAATGATATCCACATTAGGTGCTGAGCACTGGAAAATCTGGCCACTTGTTTTGGTGCCTACTTGAAACCTGGCCTGAGCTCTTTGGAAAGTCCAAAGTGATCAGTCTACTTTAGGGGCCAGCCTTGCAAACATTCATTACCCCTTGCTGTACACAGAGTCAGAATGGAAACTTGAGTTTCTTAAGACAATTGACACAGCTAACTACATCTACATTATGCAATAGAGCTTGAGATTCAACTTGGAAATGTAGCAAGTGTCTGTCCAACATATATCATATGCATTCTGAGCCTTGTTCCTGCTGGAATAGATCAGCGCTTGGTAGTTCACCATGGAGGTAAGTAAAAACGGCCATTCAGAGATATCACAGATCCGATGGAACCTTTGTTGCTTTAGTTACAATAGTTCTTGGCATCGAGGTCTCTTGCCAGATGGGTTATTTCCAATCAAGTGTTAATTTAGCAATGTATGCACACTTAGCTGGTGCTACTTGCTAAAATACACAAATAACGTGAAGTCACTATTATTGAGCTGAAGGCATACAGTATATTCTATTGTGGAGCTCAGCTGAAACGTAAACGAACAGAATGATGGCTACGCAGTATAGTTGTATCAGTATCAGTCCCAGGATATTAGAGAGACAAGATGGGTGATGTAATATCTTTTATTGGACCAACTTCTATGGCTAGTGATTTATAAGATGAGCCATCCTCTCAGTTTGTTATATTATTGTTATTAAGAGGCATTGATTGCTGCCAGCTCTATATTATTCTAATGTTGAATACGTCATCTTGTCTATATCAAGATAAACTTGCTGTGCTTGTCACTGCTGCTAAGCATTTTCCCTGCCTGGTAACTCTGCATACAGTCAATAACCTGTTAGTACTCAATACACCATAAAACGAAAAGAAGCAATGAAATCTATACTGCAAAATAGTGCTGCCAAAGTACAGCATGTCTGATCGTAATCCTTTTCGAAGGGGTTCTAATACTAAAAGGTGGAACAGCAGGTTCTCAGGACCTATGACATGAGTGACAGATACAGTTATAGAGCAATTTTGATATTTTACCTTAGCAGGACCGCAGAGCTTCCCAGAATTGTTAACACAGAGCCAACGCGTGGGTCTCTCCACCAGCTCTCTCTAGTCACACTCAAAGTGGCCAAGAAGACCAGCTCTCACTTGCAGCACCTGAAGGTCTGTGTTCAAATCTCACAAGAACTCTGGCTGGGGGTATGAAAAGGATCAAGACTGGAGGGTTTTCTAAAAGATGTGCTCTAGTTCAAACAGAAATGAATTCAGGAAAGTCCTATTACCTGTGTTATACAGGAGGTCAGCCTAGATGATCCCAATGATCCCTTGTGGCTTTATAATGTAAGAGACACAGACTTGCCTAGTTTACGCACCTTGCAGGACAACTGCCCATAAAATATATTTCTATACTGCCAGACAGCATTTCAGGAACTAAACCTTTGGATAAGCTGGTTAACAAAAAACAACACTCCCTAAACTTGCCCCCAGTAGTAGGGAGATGTAAAAGTGATAGTTTCATGTCTTATAGGAGACTGAGAAATTCCTAAGAAAATTGGTAGTTATTTGAATCATTCTGGTAGTTTAAAGAAGTGTTCACATTTTAAAAACTCTGATGCTTTTTTAAGATTACAACACACATGTAATATTTAAGGGCTACCACTCCCTAACTGCTGATGGGGAAAAAAGTATAAAGAGAATGTCTTTCCTCAATGTGTGATAATCGCTTACACTTCTACCAACATCTGTTCTCAATGGGAATTCTCAAGTTCTTAGCACTGCTGAAAATCTGGCCATTTTATTTAGGAGCCAGATTTCAGTGTGATTGGTGTCATGGTGTTTGGAGTGGCTCATGACCGTAAGTACCTACCTCAGGACAGACACACTCAATTGGTAGTATGTTCTATAATTAGATTTCACTAAGCCAGTGACAGATATGAACTCCTGGATCACTATACAAGTCCTACCATGGAGTCACAGACTATTCCCTTGGACTTACCAGTCTATCTTGCCACCCATGCAAGCTGGTGTCATAAATCGATAGCTAAGGGTTAATGTTTCTTTTACCTGTAAAGGGTTAACAAAGGGAACCAAACACCTGACCAGAGGACCAATCAGGACTGGATTTTTTCGAAGTCAGCGGCAGGGGAATTTATGTGGGTGCTGAGTCTTTTGTCTGTCTCTCGACTATGAGAAGGGATCTTTACTATCTTACTAATCTTCTGTTCCAAACTGTGGTAAGTACAGGTAGAAAAACAATAAATAGCCTTTTTATGTTGTTTGGTTGTTATTACATGTGTGTAGTTTGGCTGGAATGTTTTACAATTGTATCTTCTTTTTCGAATAAGGGTTGTTTATTACAATTTTTCTTTTGAACATTGATCCTGTATTATGTCATCTTGATACAGAGAAATATTGATGTCTTTTTCTTTTCTTTCTATTTTATATATATAAAGTTTCTAATTTAAGACTTGTTTGGATTCTTATCTCCTCTGGGTAGGTCTAAGGAAACGACGGGGAGCGAGAATTCTTCTTTGTAGGTGGAGATTTCGAGGGTAGA